>NC_133367.1:44188064-44318271 GCF_049309525.1 Garra rufa | reverse complement strand
CAATGAAAAAGATTATTATTGTGTACATAATATTAAAAAAGGCCTACATTTCATATTGGATATTCTCATGCTTATTGCTTTCTTATGCACACTGTTTTTTTTTTTTCAGTTTTTCAGTTTTGCTTTTGAAAATGATCACGTTCAGCAAGGAGGGAAGAAGATAGAAAGGGGGTGCACAGAGACTCGTTTGGGGAAGATCAAGGATCAAAGATGTTATGCTTCATGTTGTTTTACTTAAAGGCAATAACTGTGAAATTGCTGGTGCAGTGAAAGTAACATTAGCCCAGGTACGTGTGTTGATGTTAGCTAATGGCAGCTGCTTCTACTAGTCACTGAGGTATATATACATACACTGAGGGTAAGAGGGCAACAAACAAATCCACTACTACGGAAAACATATTTCTGTAACTTCTGTACTTTTTACTCAAAAAATTATATTAACTGAGATGTGATGATACTCACTGTAGTTTCTCTAGTTTACAGTGTGGATCCTCCAGGAGAGAAGAGAGCAGCTTTAGTCCTGAGTCTCCTGGTTTATTATCATTCAGATTCAGTTCTCTCAGGTGTGAGGGGTTTGATCTCAGAGCAGAAATCAGAGCAGCACAGCCTTCCTCTCCAATACTGCAGTCCCACAGCCTACAGAGAGTGAAGAACATGAATGATCTCTGAGATTGTGTTTAGGCTAAAGGGAATAAGAGTGTTTGTCTGTGTTTTTGTATGAGCAAAACTTGTCGGCACAAGCACAAGAAAATAATTGAAATGCAATCTCAGGAGTTCATTGTGCATCTTTGTACTGTTTCTCTTTTACTAGCAATAGGCAGTCGAAGGAGTTAAATACTTTGAATAAATATCTCTCAATACAATTAAAGACCTTTCAATAACAACATGACTACACTCACTGTAGTTTCTCCAGTTTGCACTGTGGATCCTCCAGTAGAGAGGATAGTAGCTTCACTCCTGAGTCTCCTGGTTTATTATAGCTCAGATTTAGTTCTTTCAGGTGTGAGGGGTTTGATATCAGAGCTGAAATCAGAGCAGCACAGCCTTCCTGTGTAATATGACAATTGGAAAGACTGCAGAGAATATACAGAAAAAATAAAGATGAGGTGACAGTGCTTGACATATTATCAATGTTCCCTTATTTTTTATTTTATTTTTTTTTCTTGCTGAGCAAAACTTTTCTCTACTGGTCAGACATGTCAACCAGACCTGTAAAGCGCACACACAAAAAGTGTGCAACTTTTAACATGTGCTATTTATATTTTATTTAACCCTTGATGTAACTTTCTCAAGAGGCATTGCCTAAAAATCTTTCACATTTTCCCTAGTTTTAATATCAAAGTATTACAAACCTGTAAAGGCACCTCAACTTTACACAATTGGATGAATCTCTCTTATCAAACATGCTTGATTCAACTCATCAGGTCATTAATAGAGTGCTTTAAGATGTTAGCTGACTGTTTCAAATAAGGAAGACCTCAAAATGTACAGAAACACTGTAGAGAAACACAGGCCTATAATGCATAAAAGAGTCAATAAGACAATAAGTCAATAAGACAAGGACACTGTAAAATACTCACTCAGCCTTTCTAGATGCTTTGATCACTGGCAGCAGCCTCAGAAGACATTCTTCGGATGGATCATATTTACTCAGTATAAACTCATCCAACTCTTCTTCTGAGTTCAACAGCACAAACACCAGAGCCGACCACTGAGCAGCAGACAGTTTGACTCCAGAAAGACGACTGGCACCTGTTCTGCTCAGATATGTTTGGACTTCCTGCTCTAGTGAACGATCATTGAGTTCATTCAGACAGTGGAACAGGTTGATGGATTTCTCTGGAGATGGATTCTCCCTGATCTTATGTTTAATGTATGCAGCTGTTTCCTGATTGCTTTGACAGCTGCTTACTGTCTTTCTCAGGAGACCTTGTAAAAGAGTCTGATTAGATTCTAATGAAAGACCTAGAAGGAATCGGAGGAAAAGGTCCCAGTGTCCATTCTCACTCTGTAAGGCCTTGTCCACTTCTTCTTTCAGTAAACTGGCCATGAACATATGATCTGAACTACGTGACCTGAACATGTTCTTCATTCCTGTGTTTTGTTCAGAAACGGACAGCAGCTTAAATAAAGCAGCAAGAAACTCCTGAATACTCAGATGAACAAAGCTGTACACCTTCCCCAGCTGCAGTCCAGACTCCTCTCTGAAGATCTGGGTACAAACTCCTGAGTACACAGACACTTCTCTGACCTTAATGCCACACTCTTTCAGGTCCTCCTCATAGAAGATCAGGTTCCCTTTTTCCAGCTGCTCAAAAGCTAATTTTCCTAGAGACAGAATAGTCTTTCTAGCCTGATCAGGATCAATTTCATATTTACCCTCATACTTTTGAGTCTTTAGTTTGGTCTGAAAGATCAGGAAGTGTGTGAACATTTGTGTGAGAGTCTTTGGAATCTCTGCATGCTCTGCTTTACCCATCATTCTCTCTAGAACAGTGGCTGAAATCCAGCAGAAGACTGGTATGTGACACATGATGAACAGACTTCTTGATGATCGGATGTGTGAGACGACTCTATCGGCCAGTCTCTGATCATTTATTCTCTTCCTGAAATATTCATCCTTCTGAGGGTCATTGAATCCTCGTACCTCTGTAACCTGGTCAACACACTCAGGAGGGATCTGATTTGCTGCTGCTGGTCGTGAAGTGATCCAGAGGAGAGCAGAAGGAAGTAGATTTCCCTTGATGAGGTTGGTCAGCAACACATCCACTGAGGCTGATTCTGTTACATCAGATAAGCTCGGATTGTTTTGGAAATTTAGCCGTAGTCGACATTCATCCAGACCATCAAAAATCAACATGACTTTGTAGTCATCATAATCTGTTGATTTAAATTCTTTGGTTTCTGAGTGAAGGTGGTTTAGTAAATGAACAAGACTGAGATTTTTCTGTATCAAATTCAGCTCTCTGTAAGGAAGAGGAAATATGAAATGAATGTCCTGATTTGCTTTTTCTTCAGCCCAGTCCAGAATGAACTTCTGCACAGAGACTGTTTTTCCAATTCCAGCGACTCCTTTAGTCAGCACAGTTCTGATGGTTTTGTCTTGTCCAGGTGAGGGTTTAAATATATCATTGTAGTTGATTGGCTTTTCCTGTGTCTCTGGTCTCCTGGACACTGTCTCAATCTGTCTCACCTCATGTTCATTATTGACCTCTCCACTGCCTCCCTCTGTGATGTAGAGCTCTGTGTAGATCTCATTCAAACGTGCTGAGTCTCCATGATTGGACATTCCTTCATTGATTCTCTGATATTTATCCCGTAGTCTGGATTTGAGTTTTTGTTGATACACAGGCATCAATTCTGAGCAAAGGTAAGAAATATGCATGATGTTTAGGAATATTTGCGACAAAATGTTCTTGATCAAAACATAGGCAAAAATCTTATGATCCAGAGCTCTTACTGGTCTGTAGTCTGTTAGCGAGGTCTGTCTGGTTCATCTTCCTTAGGAAGTGCAGTGTGATCTTCAAAAGCCCCTCTCTGATTCTGCTATGACCCTCATTATCATAATGGTCTCTTTCAGAGCATTCTGGGTAATCTGGACTCAGTAGTCTCTTAAAATCTTTTAGCTCACTCTTCATCACTGAGATGATTTTCTTTTCAAGCTCCTGAAATCAAATTAATTATTCAAACAGTGAACTTTCATTTAATCGCAAACTGTGTTTATTTGTAGTTTATTGCATAGAATGAAAACTAATATATCGCAACTGCTAATAACTTATACTGAATCCTCAGATATCAGTGTCTAAAGAGATACTTAAGGTTAAAAGTGGGGGTTTGATTGACTGGCTGCTTGCTAACATTATGTTTGGGCAACAGTCAGGTGACATAAATTCAGCTTTTCTACTTCAGTGGACATTGATAAGCTTTGTCATGTGTTATATGCTACTTTACATGTATTAGGTGAGTGGGAAAGTGAATTTGAAGGTAAGAGTAGGTATGATCATAAAATTATACAGAAGGATTTACAGATTTCTTAATATCTCTACTAAGAGGCATATTGTGTTGGGACACAAACACTCAAGCAAACACACATGTACATGCAGACACACACACCAACCTTGAAAATGAGGTCCAAGTTCTTCTTAATTGTATATGATTCTGATCCCTTTTGTTTTTCACTAAATTAAATGTACAAGCGTATAAATGTATTTAATGCACATAAGTAAATTAATTTCACAGCAAAAAGGCCAGAGTTAAATTAACTCTCGAGGGAGTTTATTTGAGTCCACTCTCAAGAGTGTCAAGTGTTCAAATCTGACAGCTAAATTAACACTGAAGCAGAGTTAAAGTTAATGAGATAATTAGTGATTAATTAAGTGATGATTAATCATTATTGGAGACACCTGATGTTAACAAGCAGAATCACCAAAGGAGAAAATCACATTTTTTAAGAAACCATTATAGTGGTCAGTGTTTGCTTTAGTTGGGGTCTCGAACTTAACGTTTGTAAAATCAGATCTTGTTTGGCTGCTGTAGCAGTGTTATAACAGCCAAACAAACTGGACTTAAAGTGATCATGTTTTCAAGAAATCTTTTAATAACTTGTTTTGTGATGTTCAGAGTTGATCTGTTTATCTGAATATGTCATTTGTCACCGTTGCTGAGATTCATATGCTGGTTCTTGATGTCTGTGTGTGCCTAAAAAAGTAGGTTTCGACTTGTGAAAAATTCTTCCAAAATAAATTATAAAGAAAGATGGACAGGATCATTTGTTGTGGACTCATGAGACTAAATATTTACAACAGTTATTTGACTGAACTCTTTTAGAAACTCATCTCTGAGTTACAGCTCCTTTAAAGGAAAACAACTCAGAGATTTGAATCTAAATTGAGCTCATTGATTCAGGTCAAGCAACGATCACTTTAAAACATAACCTTCTGATGACTTGCCTGGTTGTTTCCCCCCAAATTAAGCAGCCCAGCAAGATCTAATGTTAAAGATGTAAGGGTCAAGAGCCCAACTAATGAAAGCACTGACCACTTTAATGGTTGCTTAAAAAATGTGATTTTCTCCTTTGGCGATTCTGCTTGTTAACATCAGGTGTCACTTAATTAATAGCTAATTATCTCATTAACTTTAACTCTGCTTCAGTATTAATTAAACACTCTGATTTTAACACTTGACACTTTTGAGAGTGGACTCAAATAAACTCTCTGAAGAGTTAATTTAACTCTGGCCTTTTTGCTGTGTATATATGTATTATACCATAAACTAAACAACACCTCAAATCAGGAGATGTATCTCCCAAACTGAATACAAGTGGAGGATCCATTGACCGGTCACTCTTCATGGACACACAGCTGGGTTCAGGAGATTTATTCTCACACAGGCTGAAACACATCAGCAATATAAACAGTGATAATCTCACTCTGCTCTCAGAAAAACATTCTCACTTTTACATTTTAAACCATTATGTGTTATTTTGTGTGTTTTTACACAATATTAACATGGAAACATTAGTTAATAGTTAGTGTTTAATATAAGAATTCATAAAGGTTTCTGTTATGTTAGTTTTAACACCCCAAACATGCATGTTTTAAACTATTTTATGCTTGAAATGGCTGCAATTATTGTTGCTAGGAGGAGGCACCACAGAGTGCATGGTGAAAGGGAGAGGATTTTTCCCCACATGTATTAATTTATTTGGAATTTCAGAAGAGGACATTATTCAAACATATCGCTTGCCAAGCCATGTTTTTTTTTTATTTACCACATACTGTGGCTTCTTTATTCTTTATTGTGATGTTGGTCGATTTGTAAATTAGATGTAGCTTTAGATCTGTGTTCTTTAATTTATGCACTGTTAATAAATCGCCTGCAGCAATTTACCCTCCCATTGGCACTGTTTGGAATTGCATTCTCGCGCTCATTTGCCCTGTTTAGTAAAACTAATATGTAAAACATAAGTTTAGGTTCTCTAACCTTTTGACTGTCTTTATCTTAGTGTCATGTTCTTTTGAAAGATTCATTCTGGAGGCCATGATTTCATCTAAAAGCCGATGCAGATGCTGATCCACAGAGTGAGTGATTTATCATCTCAGAATTTATCTGTCAAATCTGTCTCAACAGTCAGTCCACAGCAATGACCTGCACACATGAAGAGCAAATCATGTCATTATTTCCACATAATCAAAACATTTACATACAGCAGCACAAACTGAGACAAGCACTTCTTAAAATGAAGACAAGAAATGTGGATCCAAACAATTCACAGCTTTCTTTTTAAAATATGTAAATCGTATTATCATATTAATTAGGGCTGTGTAATTAATCGAAATTCAGTTTCAATTTCAATTTCAATTTCGGCTTTAAGCGATCATAAAAATACATTAAAAGCCAAAAAATACATTAAAAGCCAAATTTTACATGCAAATCAGCAAAATCATGTAACGTGATTTTATTAATTTATTTATTAATGTTTCCTTGATGTTGTGTTTTTAAAAGCGAGAACGAGAACTTGCGCTGTTCTGTGTATGTGCTTAGAGACGGAGTAGAACACAGATATGTAGAGTTATCTTTTAACTCAAGTCTAAACGGTCAAAAACACACAAAAATATTTCAAAATGAGGCGCTTGGTGATTATTCATGTAAACCCTTGTCAGTTATGTCTTGAATGATCATATACGGTTGAGATTGAAAATGCATGTGTAACAGTATATTGCGTCTATGTGGCTCTTGAATAATATTCCTTCTGCCGTCTCTGTGCTTAATACTAATAAAGCGGAAAAATATAAAGAGAAAACTCACTCACTGCTCTTGAAATGACTTTTGTAGTTTTTAAAAGAAACAAAGCATGTTTTATTATTTCAGTGACGACGCTCTTTTATTTTACATTCAAATAACTGCATAGTATTGTTAGACTACTTCATACTTGCATAAAAGTATTCAGTATTTAATTTTTTTTATTCATCTGTATCTTTTTTTCTGTTGTATTGTTATTTTTAAATTAATCACTAATATAAAGCTTTGGACTAAGTCATAGTCATGTTGACCAAAATAATCGTGATTTTGATTTTTGCCAAAATTGAGTAGCCCTGTTATTAATGTTGCACTCTACTGTAAACTAGTCTGGATTGTTTCTGGCTACCTAATATTGTCAAATTGTGACACTACATTTTTACCACTGTAAAAAATGAACATGAGCAGCTGTTGCTTTAAAAATGTACTTTTATCTAATTCTATCTGTAAATTCGAGTTTTGTTGGTACAGCTTACCTCAATCACACTTCGGTCTCATAAAATATAAAAAAAATTAAGGGCATTTAATTAATTCAACATACAATATTAAAAAGAAAAGCTCAGAATGAACTCAGTCAAGAAACACACACTTGCTGTAAAACATCTTTAGTTTAGTTAACAAAATACTACAATTTATCACTATGGCACACATTAATCAGCAAAGTAAAAATCACTATTGACAGTGCTACTCATCAGCACAATGGTAACCACTCAATAATAGAAAATCCTCTAAATGTCCAACACAACTGAACATTAACATAAACTAGCAACATTGTTCCCTTTTCTAAAAAAACGAAACACCTAAAAAACACTTAATCCTTAAATGTACTTTCTGAATGCAGTCCCTTTCAAAGCATGCTGGGAATTACAGATCCACTGCCCAGGGCTGCGTTTCCCAAAAGCATTGTAAGCTTAAGTGGATTGTAGCTCCATTGGTGGCAAAGGCTTTACGATCAACTTAGCTCAAAATGCTTTTTTCCCAGCATGCTCTGCAAATGATTGCATTAGGAGAGTAAATTTAGGGACTACATTTTATTAGATTTTTTTTCAGTGAAGGAAAGATGTTTATAATTTATGTTACTCTTTAATATTCAGTTTTATCGGACATTTAGAGGAGTTACTGTTACTGAATTTTGTAGTTACCATTGAGCTGAAAAGTTGCACTTGTGCTTAGGCTGTGGGCACTTAATGTTTGTTGTAGATGCTAATATTGACACTTCAATACGTAGTTCACACCACAGCGATAACATTATAGGGCACCGATATTGTTAGTATCACTTCCAGAAAGAATTTGTTAATGCTGATAAACAATAAAAAACTGACAGATAATCAGTCTTCATTCAAATTTAAGGGGCATATGCATTTGAAATAGCAGGCAAAAACACAACAAGAAGAGTAACGTAAAACATAAAGTTACCTCAGGATTTCAGTGCTAGTTTAGACAACTTCGTCTTGCCTCCTTTGAAGGTGCAGTAGAAAGGAGTCCGTATTGTTTTTATTCCACTACATTGACTACGTTAAAGGTTGTATCAGCGATTTCTAGCCTAAAACATAAAGTGTCAATTTCAGCTGACCTTTCTTCACGATCCGCTCGCTGCCTGCCCCATAAATTGTCTGTGAAAAAACCGCGTCTCTCTGGTCAGCCTAGGGTCCGAGATATGCCAAAAAAACAATCGGCGCTATCAACTATTCCACAGATAATCAAACAGTGTTCCAACCAATCAGCGTCAGGGGTTTGGTGTTGTGGACTTTCCTACTGGTGCAGGGATGTGAGGGAGGCGGAGCGAAAGTCCACAACACCAAATCCCTGACGCTGATTGGTTGGAACACTGTTTGATTATCTGTGGAAAGGTTGGTAGTGCCGATTGTTTTTTTGGCATATCTCGGACCCTAGGCTGACCCGAGAGACGCGTTTTTTTCACAGACAATTTATGGGGCAGGCAGCGAGCGGATCGTGATGAAAGGTCAGCTGAATTTGACACTTTATGTTTCAGGCTAGAAATCGCTGATACAACCTTTAAAGATCAGATAGAACGCTAAGTTTACTGTTTAGATGCTCTCGAAACGTGCGTGCTGAAGATGTCTATTTGACATCTGATAGGAAACACGTATTGCAGATGAGCAAACTACAGCTTGCAGATGTCTTGAAGATGTCAAATAGACGTCTCCCATGTGTGCTATTAGGGTCCTGATGAATGAACACCATGAAGTGGTCTTTCTTCGGCTTACTCAGCTATTACTAAAAAAAGTCTTATAAAGCAACTGCCACCATATTGCTTCAATCTTGAAAGAAAAATTGTGAATTGTCTTGAACGTAATATTGTGGCAAAAACATCGACATAATCTGTGATATTTATCCTATTGTTTACTGTGTTTATTTGTTTGGCCAGTGTCGTTGTGGGTTTTGGTTATTTTGCTGTTTTGCACTGTAAGGACCTTTGAAATAAATCGTGTGCCGAAGTGATATAGAAATGTAATGCGGGTAAGTGCTGCCTGGAACTACATTCGCCGTGCGTTTCCCTGAAAATAATGCACACCATTAGAACATTCGTCAGATTCAAGCATTCAACGGCTCCGTAGTATAAACTAGTTTTAAACATTTTTTTACTATAACTAGAACAATATTGTTTGCATGCTATCTTCTCACAGATTTAATTATACTAAACCTATTAATAAAACATAAAATCTATTTGAATTTGTCAGTTTTCTTATCAGAAGAAAACAACCAATATCTGCAGAGAGAGAGATCTCAGAAGACATCAAGGGTCAAGAGCCCAACTAAAGCGAACACATCACGATGGTGGCATCATTTTAACGCATAAAACATCAACATCTGATCCTCTGTAATTCTCGATAACAGCAGGTGTTCATCACTAATGCTCAATAATCATTTAATTAGTCATATTATCTCATTAAATTGAACTCTTTGATGACTTGGGATTTATGATTTGAACGTCCCACCTCTGGTATGTACCGATGAATAAAACAAAGCAGTTTTCTGAGGAGGTTTTGTGTCCTATAAATATTGTGTGCACATGCATAACTGTTACAGTCAAAGGCATGTTGTTCTTATTTGTGCATTAACCAAGTTGTGTATTAATTTGGTTCAATCTTTTCTCCCGAGGTTGAGGTCCGCCCCAACATACCTGCGTCCTGTTTATTAGGGAAGCTCTGGGCTGAATATGAGGCGAAATTTGAGGTTGTGTTGGCGGTTCTCCCTGTTTTCAGCGCATGTCCAGCACAGTCACCATTAAGTAAGGGATAATGTACAGGCAGCCGGTAGTTATCGCAGAAATAAGCCCCGACAGTGTGATCAGGACCCGACGCAAAGCGGAGGGTCTTGTATCACACTGAAGGGGCTTATTTCTGCGATAACTACCGGCTGCCTGTACATTATCCCGCTTATTACACGGCTACTTGCCACATAAGGAAAAAAAACTGGACATGAATATGAATTTGAAACCTTTTATTGGCATATTTGCTTTAAATTAACATTTTTATCCTTCCGCGGAGCGATATAGTACCACGTGACTAACATTCAAACTAGGTACGTTAGTAAGACAATTTAAATAGATTAATGTCGAAATTTTCCATTGTTAATTGTGGTTTTCCAGTGTTTGTCACAAGATGGCGCCAAACGGTAATCTTTGTTGGCACGGAGGGATTTTAAACATACAAGTAGTACCGGCTATGCGTTATTACTTTGGAGCGGTGATTATTTGAAAAGAACGAACGAAGAATGTCTCAACTGACCAATCAGAATCAAGCATTCCAAAGAGCCGTGTAATAAGCTCTGTTATGAGCACGACACACTCGTTGAGAAACTCTGTATGTACCCCGCTGTCCAGCCACTGTTTATGAAGAGCTGTTTTGTGTTTATTTTGATGTGTTGTTGATCAGTGAGTTTGTTTGTTTAGTTTTGACGTATTTTGCTTCAGTTTAGTTGATTTAACTTTTCGTTATATTTGTTGCCTGCTGCTGAAAGTGACGCAAGCTGTTTGGGCCATTAATAAATGGTCTTTGGTCTCACGTGTCCTTTTTATGTTACTTAACCCCTTCCTGAATGAGCACTTTAGAAGTAGGTTTTGTAACATAACTTAAGAATTAACATTACATTTGACACTGATCACTGTGTGGATAAATAGGGTAAATATTGTTTAACACACGATTTTTTTTTCACAAGTAATCAAAATCGTTTTAAGTGACTATACAGTCCTGGATAAATTGTTTGGAGCACACCTCAAATTCTCTGTGGACTAATGATAAAATCAGTTGATTTGAGAGATCATCTTTCAAATTTTGAATTGCTTAATTTTCTGACCTGAAGCTTAGGAACTAATTTATAGGTTGCTATAACTAACATTATGTTGCTTACCTGAAAACGATGTCTATAAGGCTGTCTTGATTTCCTTGTAAGCTGGACTCTGGACCTCACAGTAACAGATTTCATGCAATAAAGCAATAAATATGCAAAGGCTTCTCTGCTCACCAATTCTTAGTCCCACCTCCCTCTTCTTCTCTTTCTCCTTCTGCACCAGGCTCGCTAAGTTTACACAGAGTGCTAATATGTCTCATAAGGGAGTGTAAATTGTGTTTTTTTTTCCCTTTCATGTTTCCCACTGTCCAAAAATCATATTTTCAACATCTTTGTCACACATTGAAATGACATCCACTAAGCAGCCAGACTTTTTTTTTTTTTTTTTTATGTGTTCTGCATGTCCAATACAGATGTTCATGGAACCGATCTGTACCCTCTCAAGTAATTGTTCCCTTTCTTGAAAAACACATAAAATAACACTTAATCTCTAAATTTACTCTCCTTTCAAAGCATGCTGGGAACTACAGACCCACTGCCCAGGGTTTCCAAAAAGCATTGTAAGCCTAAGTCTATCATCTAGTCTATTGGTGGCAAAGGCTTTACAATCAACTTAACTCAAGATGCTTTTTTTCCCAGCATGCTTTGCAAAGGACTGCATTAGAAGAGTAAATTTAGGGACTATGTTTTATTTTATGTGTTTTTCAGTAAAGGTTAATCTTTAATGTTCGGTTTTATCTGACATTTAGAGGAGTTACTGTTACTGTACCATTGTGCTAAAAAAGTAGTGCTTATGCTTAGGATCGAGACGAGCACTTTAGAAGTGGGGTTCGTAACTCAAGAAATAATATGAAATTTGACACTGATCACTGTGCAAAAGAGATATTAAAGTTAAAGAAACAAGTAGTGTTGGGTTGTTTTACTTTTGGGTGAATTTGTTTTTGTGGTGTGTTTTATGTACTTGCTTTTCTGTGAAGCACTTTGGTCAGTCTGAAGGCTGTTGTAAATGTGCTAAACAAATAAAATTGAACTTGAACTTGAACTAGTGCAATATGGCTTGTGGTGCATTCACCAGTAAATATTTGTGTTATCTTGTTCAGTCGTTGTAACCTGGAGTGTTTGTAAGAAAGGGTCTGGTGCATATAGAGGTTGGTTTAGTAACTACTTGTGGAGCAGGAAGTGTCGCTGTTGCGCCTTCTACAATGACAGAACTAATGATAAAATCATATATTCATTTATTCATCCATCCATCCATTTATCCATCTATCCATCTATGGAAAGGGGAAAAAATACACATCACCGTAAACCTTTAGAGCAATATTATTTATTATTTGAAGTCAGTCTCCATGTAATAAAAATAATAATACTAATCACTTTAGATTGCTTTGATGTCCACTACCCCTCAACTTTTTAATCAGGAGGACAAAGTAGCACCAATCAACCGCATCGATTTAAAAAAAGGGTAACTTCAAAAATCATAAAATCATGATATGTGGCTCATTCTAACTGTAGTTATTGTGCAATATAAATCTCATAGTAATCAATGAGCCATATGCATTTTCAGTATACATAACTACATGTTTGCATCAAAATCATTTGTATTAAAAAAATATAACGCATCTATGGCAAGCACAGCTATACAGTTTCCGTCTCTGAAATAATTTTCTCTTTTCATATATGAGACCCAAACTGCCTAATTTAGGTGTTGTATTTACCCTTTATGAATTAAAACAACAGTTTATATCAGCATCTAATTGTGGATATCAGCTAAGAAATAAGACTTAAAAGCATATCTAAGACATTATTGAAAGAAAGCAGCTCCTGAGGTAATTAAAGCAAACATAAACGGTGGTCTTCATTATATGGGATCAGCCCATTCTTTGGTGTTATGGCAAATACATTTGTCGATATGTGCAGAAATCAGCACCGTACTCTGAAACGCGAGGACCAGAGGCAGCTGTGAGAGACCGAAGCATGAGAGGAGGAGTGAGATTCTCTACGCCTCTCCGCTCAGAGGCGGCACACTGGCCAGAGCCGGGAGCAGACGCTCATACACCTGGATGCCCCGCAGGAACACCTGCTCATTCAGGTACTCGTTATGATCGTGAAGCAGGATGGGAGTGAGGTTCATCGGAGAGAAACCAATGGCAGGAAGACCCTCCTACAAAAACACAATTCACAATAATATTAATATGAACTTTTCTATGGAGGGATATAAAACACAAGATTAATTAAATACAGTATCGTTTTATTCAGCAAGGACTCATACATTTCTTTGCTGTCACTTGTGATCAATAAACTATTTCAAATAAACACTGTTCTTTTGATTTTTCAATTCATTAAAAAAATCTTGAAAATAAACGGTTTCCACAAAAAGATGAAGCTGCACCTATGGAAGCATATGGGTAGCGAAATTCAATTAGAATTGCAATATGTAAAATGACAATGTATTTCTGTATTTAAATTTACATTTTGCCATTCATACTGTATGTGCAACATTCAGTGCAAAATGAAAATTCAATTGTATAATTTACATTTGCCATTTCCTACACTAGTTTTAATAAGCAAATCAAAAACATATTTTATCGCTTTATAAGTTGCAAAACTAAAATGAAAGTGTATTACTTAAATTGATTAGATGTTTTAAATGTCCAAGCAAAAACTATAGCAGAATTATCATTTATGCATTTAGGAAAAACAGCATTTAAATTATAATTTTGCAACAGTTTTTGACATGTAGAGCATATTTAATCAATTTAGGTAATACATTTTCATTTTCATTTTGCAACTTAGAAAGTGTTAAAATATGTTTTGGATTTGTATATTAAAACTAGTGTAGGAAATGGCAAATGCAAATTATATAATTGAGTTTTCATTTTCATTTTACACTAAATGTTGCACATATGTGTGGTAAAATGCAAATTTAAATACAGAAATACATTGCCATTTTACACACTGCATTTTTAAATTGTAATAGCTTTATGAACATTATGGATTCTGTTGTATTTTGTGGTCTATTTAATGTTTAATGCATATGAATGATGCTCATTTCCAGGTGCATCTCAATAAATTAGAATGTCGTGGAAAAGTTCATTTATTTCAGTAATTCAACTCAAATTGTGAAACTCGTGTATTAAATAAATTCAATGCACACAGAGTGAAGTAGTTTAAGTCTTTGGTTCTTTTAATTGTGATGATTTGGCTCACATTTAACAAAAACCCACCAATTCACCATCTCAAAAAATTAGAATATGGTGACATGCCAATCAGCTAATCAACTCAAAACACTCGCAAAGGTTTCCTAAGCCTTCAAAATGGTCTCTCAGTTTGGTTCACTAGGCTACACAATCATGGGGAAGACTGCTGTTCTGACAGTTGTCCAGGAGACAATCATTGACACCCTTCACAAGGAGGGTAAGCCACAAACATTCATTGCCAAAGAAGCTGGTTGTTCACAGAGTGCTGCATCCAAGCATGTTAACAGAAAGTTGAGTGGAAGGAAAAAGTGTGGAAGAAAAAGATGCACAACCAACTGAGAGAACCGCAGCCTTGAGAGGCTTGTCAAGCAAAATCGATTCAAGAATTTGAGTGAACTTCACTAGGAATGGCCTGAGGCTGGGGTCAAGGCATCAAGAGTTGTCGTATTCCTCTTGTTAGTCACTCCTGAATCACAGACAACATCAGAGGCGTCTTACCTGGGCTAAGAAGAAGAAGAAATGGACCGTTGCCCAGTGGTCCAAAGTCCTCTTTTCAGATGAGAGCAAGTTTTGTATTTTATTTGGAAACCAAGATCCTGGAGTCTGGAGGAAGAGTGGAGAAGCTCATAGCCCAAGTTACTTGAAGTCCAGTGTTAAGTTTCCACAGTCTGTGATGATTTAAGGAAATTTTAGAGCACTTCATGCTTCCTTCTGCTGACCAGCCTTTTAAAGATGCTGATTTTATTTTCCAGCAGGATTTGGCGTTAAATGACCATGGTGTTGTGTGCTTGACTGGCCAGCAAACTCACCAGACCTGAACCCCATAGACAATCTGCCACAGACTGATCACCTCCATGCCACACCGAATTGAGGCAGTAATTAAAGCAAAAGGAGCCCCTACCAGGTATTGAGTACATATACAGTAAATGAACATACTTTCCAGAAGGCCAACAATTCACTAAAAATGTTTTTTTTATTGGTCTTATGAAGTATTTTTGAATTTGTTAAATGTGAGCCAAATCATCACTATTAAAAGAACCAAAGACTTAAACTACTTCAGTCTGCGGGCATTGAATTGAATACATCAGTTATACAATTTGAGTTGAATTACTGAAATAAATGAACTTTTCCACGACATTCTAATTTACTGAGATGCACCTGTATTTTAAGCTGTAGGTATATTTTTGATTTCCTTTAGAAGCGTTGTTTGTTCCTGCAGACAGAAGTGAAATTGACTTACTTCCCTGATGAAGCGGCTGTCTGTGGCAGCAGGGAAGATTTCCTTCTTCAGAGTCACGTTCCTGTCATGAGACGCATAGAGTCACAAGTCTGTATATGTTCAACTAAAACGAGGGGCTCACAAAATGTTACAACAAACTACTTTTTTAGCTTGCTCACATGGCTTTGCAGGTAGAGCTAAACGCGTGCCACCAGGGGTCGCTCTCCTCCGTGGATGTGAAATTCTGGTCCATGTGTTTCTGAAGAGCGGAAAGCAACAGATTTAAAACCAAATCATGAGTTTCTTGTGCTTGTACACACAGAGCTCAGTAATTTACAAGAGTGACAACTGAATTCTACAATCGAAATTACTCCCCAAAGAAATGGCATAAAATGCCTTTACAGAAATTAAACGGTGTGAGGAGCTGATCTAAGCAACTAGTTGTTAGTGACATATTTAAAAGAATATCAGATATGTCTTTCCTATATGTGGGGTGCCAGAAATCACATGTTTTGAGGTGCTGTCAGATGTTTTCTAGAAATAAAAACAGCAAAGCCTATAATAAACCTGCACCTGCCTACTTATCTCCATAAACAGGATCAAAAACAGCAAGCCCAAATATGCTTTATAATGTGTCACTTATAATAAGTCTCCTGGCAGACACATTAAATAATAACCAGATGTGTGATCAGGAGAGTTGGAATTGTGTTTGGTGTGTAAAAATAAAACTGACCTGTGCAAAATCATACGTCACGTCCTCACCGGCTTCTTTACACCAGGCTTTTATCTTCTCTTCAAACTCCTGTTAGAACGAGCAGAATTGGAAATGACAAATGGTGAAATAATCAGTTTAAAGCCAAATAATTTAATAAAATAAAGGGAGGGGCTGCAAGGTCCAGACACACACCTGCAGGTTAACGGTGGGCGGGATTCTCAAGTCAAAGCTGACATCCATTTCTGCTGGAACCACGTTGTAAGCCACGCCCCCTTTCACCATCGTCATGTTAACAGTGGTGACATCACCCAGAGTAAAACACTCGTTGGTGTTCAGCCTGAGAAAAAACAGAGGAAAAAAAAACCACACACACACGGGTGTATTTTTAGTGTTAAACAGATCTTTTGTGTCTTTCTATCTTCAGTCAATAATTAATTATGTTTCTTGAGGAAAACATTTCAGGAATCTCCATATAGTGGACTTCTATGGTGCCCCCAAGTTTGAACTGTCAAAATGCAGTTTAAATGCAAAGTATATAAAATGTCAATTTGTTTCGAAAATGACGATCGTTTCACTAGATAAGACCCTTCTTCCTCGGCTGGGATCGTTTAGAGCCCTTTGAAGCTGCATTTTAACTGCATTTTGGAAGTTCAAACTCAGGGGCACCGTAGAAGTCCATTATATTGAGATAATTTCTAAAATGTTTTCCTCAAGGAACATAATTTCATTCCGACTGAAGAAAAAAATGACAAGGCGTTGAGCAAATTACCTGTAAATTACTTTGTTCTGAAAGTGAACTAATCCTTTAAACAGCCGTTTAGAATACAGATTGATGTCCTTCTTTTTTCATTCGATAAGAAATTATGTTTCTTGGAGAAAACATTTCAGGATTTCTCTCCATATAGTGGACTTCTATGGTTCCCCCGAGTTTGATCTTCCAAAATACAGTTTAAAAGCAGCTTCAAATGGCCCTAAACGATCCCAGCCGAGGAAGAAGGGTCTTATCTAGTGAAACGATTGGTTGTTTTTTAAACAAATTTACAATTTATATACTTTTTAACCTCAAATGCTTGTCTTGTCTATGTCTGAGTAAACTCTGGTAAACTTCAAAATCGTCCTACATCGCTGCAGAAGGACCTATCCAGTGTTTACAAAGTGAACTTGCAAAGAAGATCAAACGCTCTTTCCAAAAATGGTAAAACAGCGATGTAGGGCTATTTTGAAGTTTCTGAAGAAAACGAGATGCGAGTTTTTTGACATACCCTAATTTGACCCGGATTACACAGACTATGCATGTGCATCGCAGAGACGAGACAAGACAAGATGAGCATTTGAGGTTAAAAAGTATATAAATTGTCAGTTTGTTTTGAAAACGACCAATCGTTTCACTAGATAAGACCCTTCTTCCTTGGCTGGGATCATTTAGAGCCCTTTGAAGCTGCATTTAAACTGCATTTTGGAAGTTTAAACTATGGGGCACCATAGAAGTCCATTATATGGAGAGCAATCCTGAAATGTTTTCCTCAAGAAACATAATTTCTTTACGACTGAAGAAAGAAAGACATGAACATCTTGGATGACAAAGGGGTGAGTACATTATCTGTAAATTTGTGTCCTGAAGGTGAACTAATCCTCTAAACAGCTGTTAAAAATACAGATTGAGAATGAAGCTCACCGGTGTTTCTCTTTCTCTCTGAACTCCAGGAAGGAATTTATAACTCGTCGCTGTGGACACAACAAAGACAGATGCATCACAAACAGGACAATATTAGTTTTTATCCTGATTATAAGAAAAGACTTAAGGATAAAATAAACTTACTGATTTTAGGTACATATTTGTATTTTTTTTTTTTTTTAAGTTACTTGCAATTTCTTAATAAACGTTTTGCATTCACTGGTTCACTGTACTTTGTCAATTAATATGAGCAGGAACCTGAAAAGTGCATGGACAACTTCAATACATTTTGATCAAGTTTTAAAAGTCTTAATTCTGCACCCTCACAAATAAGTGAAGATATTGCTTATGTCATGCTTAATAATGCCTTTAAAATTGATGCTTTAAAGTAAAAATTATTTTATATTTATGGACAATTATCGATTGTTCAAAAGTCTGGGGTCAGTGCGATTATTTAAGTGTTTTTGAAAGAAATCTCTTAAGCCTGACATTTATTTTGATAAAAAATATTGTGAAATATTATTGCAATTAAAACAACAACTTTCTGTGTAAATACATGTAAAAATCTAATTTATTGCTGTGATCAAAGCTGGATTTTCAGCATCATTACTCCAGTCTTCAGTGTCACAAGATCCTTCAGAAATAATTTGAATATGCTGATTTGTGCAAGAAACATCTATTAAACAGTTGTGCTACCGATTTTTTTGGTGAAAACCCTAATAAATGCTTTTCAGAATGATGTGATCTATAGAATGTTCAAAAGAAAAGCATTCATTTGAAACAGAAATATTTTGTAACTGTAATATTTTTACTGTTTTTTATTTTTGATCCACTTAATTTGTCCTTGTAGAATAAGTATTCATTTCTTTTAAAGCAATCTTTCCGACCCCAAACTTTTAAACAATTGTATATATTTCTCTATTATTAGGGACCAAGCCCAAAGGGCTGTAGCCCTTTTATATCTGCATGTTTTCTTATTATTTTCATCCAATGGGAGTCTATGGCAGCCCTATGAAGGGAACATAGGAAAATGATGAAATTTGGCACACTTGTGGTGATGGCCATGAATAGTTACAGTATCTGACCAAATTTGGTGTCTCTAGAACCAACTCTATAGCGCCAACACTAGTTCAAAACTTCAACATTCAAATGGTAATAACTCTTGAACCCCTATTTCTAGAAAAATTCAACTTAGTACACATGATTCCTCTCCTCATGCTGATCACATTCAATAGCTTACAATAAGACTCATTACAGTAGCAGCCATTTTGAAAAGTACAGTATTCTGTTTTTTTGCTACTCCTCCTTGAAAATGTATCTAATTCTTCCCCAAATTGGCTTAGATGATCTTTGGACTGAGCTGCACAGAAATGCTTGAACACATGTGTTGTATTCATCTTTGTTCAAAAGTTTTGATGTGGCAAATCTAACAAGGTTGACCCAAAATTGGTTCAGAGGCTATAGCTTGGCCAAACTTTGATCAATTGAAATTAAACTTGGTATGCTTCATCAACACCATGCTCTGAGGGTCCATGCCAAAGTTGGGAGCAGCGCCACCTATGGGTCGTGAGATAACAAAAATGCCAGGATCGGCTGAACGATGTGTCCACCATTTTAAAATTTGACATAACTTGCAGTATCTTTTAAACTTTTTGACATATCTGCACAAAAATCAGTAGGGATCATCAACATAATGTCCTGGAGGTACCTCAAAAGTTTGAAGACAGCGCCACCTACTGTTCCAGAGATATGATTTTTTTTTTCATCTTTTGATGAAAATGTTGTCAAAATGTTGACAATGTCTCATTTGTTATTTTCCATCAGTGTGTCTGTCTGCCACATTGAATTAAATGAAAAACAGTTATTTTGCTACTCTTCCTATACATTTTGTTCAATTTTGTCCACAATCGGGTCATATGATCTTTGAACTGAGCCGCACACACATAGCTAAACAGATTTTGGATATCCCCTACCGCTCCCAAGAAATACCTCCCCAAAATAGAATGTGTCCTTTTTTTAATTATTATTATATATAATGTATTAAGAGAATAAAAAAAAATACAAGGGAAAATATAAATCTGTGTTTTTTTCTTAGAGAACAGAAAATTACACTTAACATTATCTGCCTCCAACTTCAGAGTGTGTCTGGGTCACTCACTAGTTTCTCTGCTGCTGTGTTCTCCACAAACCTTGAACCATGACCTGGACTTCCTGGACAGCGGACTGTGATCCCTGCAGGACAAAGCACACGTTAGTTAACACACACAAACAGTAAATGTGACTACTGGCATATGTGATACTCACACCAGGGATTCTTCTCTCCATAGAAGACAGTATAGGCATTAGTTGGGTTTGCCAAACCTGTGAACAAATAAAACAATCAAAAAGTGCTGTTAATGTTGGTGGATCCATGTTTAAACTTAAGTTGAAACACTCAGTTAAATGCATTAACTAGTACTGTAGTGTACTGTTTTATATGCAATGCTTTATCTGCACTGTTCTGAGCTCAGTTCATGAATTTAGGTCTGCATTTTGAGAAAACCTAAGCAACTAACAACAATTACAAGACTAAATCTACAGGTTTGTTTACCTTCGTCAAGGGCAAAACCAATGTTCAGCTTATGAAATTCAGGGAGCTTCACGAATGTCTCCATTCCTTTGTGACCACCGACCTCCTCATCTGTTGAGAACATTAAAGGAACACCAGAAATTTGGAGACAAAGTGGCTTTTATTGCAGCGCTGGTCATAACGGACACAAAAGCACCAATGGACCTTTGTCAGAGCAGACAGTGTGTTTAATTTGATGCAAATGCAAATGAGGAACAGACAGATAGTCTACAGATAGGTTGTGTTGTGTGTATCACTGTTGATGAGATGTGCAAAACAGGCATTACATACATAATATGTCACCCTGGACCACAAAACCAGCCATAAGGGTAATGTTTTTGAAATTGAGATGTATAAAATCTAAATAAATGAGGTTTCCATTGATGTATGTTTTTTTTTTAAGAATAAGATAATATTTGGCCAAGATATGGCTATTTGAAAATCTGAAATCTGATGGTGCAAAAAAAAATCTAAATAATAAGAAAATCGCCTTTAAAGTTGTCCAAATGAATCTCTTAGCAATGCATATTACTAATCAAAAATTAAGTTTTGATATATTCACGGTAGGAAATTTAGAAAATAATTTCATGGAACATGATCTTTACTTAATATCCTAATAGTTTTTGCCATAAAAAAAGATTATTTTGACAAATACAATGTATTTTTTGTATCAATGTGAAATAGCACAATTTACTTCCAGAAGTATTTTTAATGTGCAATATTATCGGAAACTTATATTAAAAGTTAACTAAAATTTACGGCCAGTTCTGAATATACAGTATGTTGACTAACCACCTTAGGAAACAACAAGAGGAATAAGAAAGTGCAGTAAAGGGTAAAACTGTTTGTACTACAAACCGGTGTGTTTATTAATACAAGTAATTAAAATATGGTAAGCAACACCAGTTTGCAATATCAAGCAGAAGAACAAGCCTGTTTCGTCTAGCTAAAAATAGCTGGAAGTGGATGACACTGGAAGCCAGACACGTTAAATTTACAAATAGCCACTCGTACGGATACAATTAGGTGGATAAAAAAAATCTACCAATTAATGACAGTATACATGTAATTATTTACAAATGATCCACACACATTTGTGCATAAACACAAAAAGCGTTGCATAGAGCTATACGTTTTTACTTAATTTCTTGACTTTTCATTTATGTTTTCAGTTGAATATGCTGCAATCTTTAAATAAAGGTGAGATCATGTTTAATTTTAGAAAGATTTCACGTAAAGACAAAATATTTACTTATGCAGATTTCACAAAATATTCAAGATTGACAATTTGTGCACTTAAAATATTGCTAATGTGGCATGCTGGTAAGTTCTGACCTGGGACAAATGTTAAATGGATAGTGCGAGAAAATCTCTTCCCAGCTGCCTTCAGTCTGCGAATGGCTTCAATGTACCTGCAGAGAAACAAAACTTTATATCCAAACACACGAATTTAGACAACAAATTTACTTTCATTATTCTTTTCTCACTTAGTGTTTGTTCGTTTCTAATTAAGCCATAGGTGATGATCGAACATATCTGACTATAATACTCCAAAAGATTTCAAGCCATTTAGAAACATTCATGATTTCAATCAAAATTTATAATGCTATAAATTATAACTATAAATATAGCTGCAAGCAGCGATTACGGGGCCAAGCCGCCAAAGGGCTGTAGGTTATGGTTAACGAATTAGAACGGATGGCAATCGGTTAACATGTGGGAGTAGTAGCAAAAAAAAAATGTTTTTCAATTACTTAAAAATAGCCAACAGACACACTGATGGAAAATGACAAAAGATACATCATCAGAATGGCCATAAATCATGAAATTAAAAGATATTAAAACAACATCATTTGGACAATGCTTACCAAAGTTCTAAGCAAAAAATTTCATTTTTAATATCTCACGACCCATAGGTGAAGCTGTTTTCAACTTTGGCATGGACCCTCAAAACAGGGTGTTGATTAATTGTACCAAGTTTTGTGTCGAATGATCAAAGTTTGGCCAAGATAGAACCTCTGAAACAATTTTCGGGTCGACCTTGTTAACTTCACAACATCATAACTTTTTTTTTACGAGTAGGTCAAAAAATTCTGTTCAGTCACTTCTGTGCATCTCGGTCCAAAGTTTATCTGAGCCAATTTTCAGATGAATTGGGACATATTTTAGGAGGAGTAGTGAAAAAACACAATACTGTACTTTTCAAAATGGCCACTACTGTTATGGAAAATGACAAATAAGTCATCATCAGAATGGGCATAAACCAAGGAACAAAAATATATTAAAACATCACTTGGATAATGCTTTTTTAAAGTTATAAGCAAAAATGTGCATTTTTGGTATCTCATGACCCATAGGTGGCACTGTTCCCAACTGTGGCACAGACCCTCAGAATTGGGTTTTGATTAATTGTGCCAAGTTTTGTGTCGATTGATCAAAGTTTGGCCAAGATAGAGCCTCTCAAACTATTTTAGGTTGCCCTAATTAACTTCACAACATCATTACTTTTTTTCACCAGTAGGTCAAAAAATTCTGTTCAGTCATTTCTGTGCGTCTCGGCCCAAAGATTATGAGACAATTTTCAGATTAATTGGACAAATTTTGATGGAGGAGTAGCGAAAAAACAGAATACTGTATTTCTCAAAATGGCCACTACTGCTATGGAAAATGACAAATAAGTCGTCATCAGAATGGGCATAAACCAAAAATATATTAAAACAACATCACTTGGACAATGCTTTTTAAAGTTATAAGCAAAAATATGCTTTTTTGATATCTCACGACTAGGGGTGGCACGGTACATGAAAAACAACCGAACCGTTCGGTTTACTTGTCTCGGTTCAGTGCGTGTGTGCGTCGCACGGTTCAACGCATGCGCAATGTAGCATTGTGAGTGTCCTTTTTGCGCAAAATAAGAGGTGTGTGTAGACATAGAGACAGTAAAAGTGGAGTGCTGCAGGTTACGTCACGTGTAGAAATGGCAAGTGGGAGAGATAAGGAAGGCTGCACGGAGTTGGAGGATGCGCCAGCTATGATACGCTGTTCATCCAACTTGGCTGTGCTTTCAATTTTATTAAAGGAAAGGATGAAGCTGATTGGTTGGTTCATGTCACATGGTCTGCGGTGAGCTTACGGAATTTTGAAAAGTTGAGATGTTTTTATCTCGATGCGGCACGTACGCGCCTGGAAAAAACGGGCGTGTCGCACCACATCGCTTCCATTACGAGCGCGCATACCGCGCGTCTACATTTGAAATAACAAACTTGAGTGCGCAAAAGACGCTTCATGTGAACGGCCCCTTAGCCAGGTCAGTTGTGTGGGAACATTTTGGATTTCATGATTTCATCTTAATTTGTCAGTTCATCTGAGAAGACATCACGCCAGTGTGTTGGTAGGCATGCAAGTTAATTCTTCAGTTCAATCTTTATGTGCTGAAAAGGCACACAAATTCCTGTGGAGATACACATTGTCCTGTTTTTGCCAAATAAATGAAAAGCATGTCATCAATGTCTTCTCTCTTGCTGTATCAAATCTCCCCTAGCTTTCCTCAGAGATGGTCTCAATAATGTGCTTAAAGTCAAGTCCAATTCAGTTTGTGCATGATTACATGATATAACTTTTTTTTTAATAATGTATCCTAAATTGTGGATAATCAAGCTACATTTCATATGCCAAAGTAAACTTCTGGAGTGTTAAAGATTAAAATGAAAAAATAAAAACAAGAACCACACAGAACCGAAAACCGTGACCCTAAAACCGTGATACGAACCGAACCGTGGGTTTTGTGAACCGTGCCACCCTTACTCATGACCCATAGTTGGCGCTGTTCCCAACTTTTGCATGGACCCTCAGAACAGGGTGTTGATTAATTGTACAAAGTTTTGTGTCGATTGATCAAAGTTTGGCCAAGAAAGAACCTCTGAAACTATTTCGGGTCGACCGCGTTAACTTCACAACATCATAACTTCTTTTTTTTTTACCAGTAGGTCAAAAAATTCTGTTCATTCACTACTGTGCATCTTGGTCCAAAGATTATCTGAGCCAGGTTTCAGATGAATTGGTCAAATTTTGAAGGAGGAGTAGCGAAAAAACAGAATACTGTACTTCTCAAAATGGCCACTACTGTTATGGGAGGAATCTTAATGAAAGCTATAGAATGTAATTAGCATTAAGAGAGAAATCCGGTGTACTAAGTTTCTTTTTTCTACAGCAAAGGGTTCAAAACTTATAAAACCATTTGAATGTTGAATTTTTGAACTGCTGGTGGCTCTATAGAGTTTGTCCTAGGGACCCCAAAGCTGGTCAGATCTCTATTCATGGCCATTACTACAAGATTGCAAATTCTCATCATTTTACTTTGTTCTGTTCATAGGGCTGCCATAGACCCCCACTGGGGAAGAAGTAGTAACTTACTGTAACAATAATAGTACATCAGTAATACCACTACAAAATCAGCTGGTTTTAAACTCACTGTATCGTGACACATTTCATATCCTGAGATCCTCTGCCGTAGATGTTGCCGTGTTCATCTTTAACAGCAGCGAATGGATCATATTTCCAGTGCTCCTAAAGCAAACGGACGCCCAGTTTAAGAGTGAGATTTGACCCTTGTTGTGTGATCTGTACAGTGATTGATGTGTTACAGCAGTACCTCATAAACTGGAACAACATCAGTGTGTGAGTTTAGCACAACAGACTTCAGCTCCGGCCTGCTGCCCACCCATGTTATGATTGCGACGACTCGGCCAGGATACACCTGAGAGACACATTTAGGACATAAAAGAAGGCTAAATTAACATGCATGTGGATGATGAAGAACATGATTAAACTTAGATTCAGCATTTAGTATCATTACCTCCACTTTCTTCATGGGTAAACCTAGCTCCTCCGCTATCCGCTCCAGGAATCTTATAGCAGCATCTGACAATGAGTGATTGATTCATTTTACTGACTCCAGACATAATACCCAGCACCTTTTTATTTGTAATAACCAAAGGTTATGTTTCACATAACCATTATACATCACTTTTTTTTGTTTATGTGAAAACATTTCAGGATTTTTCTCCATATAGTGGACTTTTATGGTGCCCCAAGTTTGAACTTCCAAAATGCAGTTTAAATGCGGCTTAAAACGATCCCAAATGCGGTTGTAAATGATCCCAGCAGAGGAAGATGGGTCTTATCTAGCAAAACAAGTAAGCCCTTCTTCCTCGGCTGGGATAGTTTACAACCGCATTTGGGTTCGTTTGAAGCTGCATTTAAACTGCATTTTGGAAGTTCAAACTCTGGGCGCCATAGAAGTCCACTATATGAAGAAAAATCCTAAAATGTTTTCCTCAAAAAACACAATTTCTTTACAACTGAAGAAAGAAAGGCATGAACATCTTGGATGACATTATCTGGAATTTTTTGTTATGGAAGTGAACCTTTTCCTTTAATATAAACATTATGCGACTGTTTACTTAAAGGAAAACATAAAAAGTACTGCATTAAAAATAAATGATGCAATCAATTTTAGTTTAATAGTGAATAAGCCCCAAGTTTGTACTTTATGACCGATTAGATTAAGACGTTTCAAAGACACTTCATATTTCATCCCGAAAAAAAAGCTGTAATGCATGGCTCATGTCTTTCCAAACTTGTATGACTTTCCATGAAGCACAAAAGTAGATATTTTGAGAATTATCTCAGAGATTTTTGTTTGTACAAAGGAAGTCAATAGGTATCAAAACTGTTCGGTTACTAGTATTGAAACTTTAACAGAACTGAACTTTTAACTTTAATTGAAACAAACAAATAAGGTTAAATTCGTAACAAATCAAAACTACTTCAGCTGTTAAATAATCACTTTGAGACAGAGGCTAAAAGTCAACTAATGGACTTTGGATGTATGTCATTGGTAATGAATAACAACACCTTTCAGGTCTTAAATCTAGTAAGCTGCCTACCTAGACAACACATCTAGCTATTGTAGGGGTTAACATGTATTCCTGGACAAAGGTTAAAGATAGTCATAAACCTAAACCTAGATGGTGAAACTCAATTAAATACCCTATTTACTGAAAAACAGGGTAAGTGGGTGTCTGATGTACCATAGTCTGGCTCAGGGTGGACGGTTTTCAGCCTCAAGTATTCTCTGAACAGGGTCACTGAAGGGTCTTCTGTCCCGGGGCTATTCTGGACCCCTCCACCTCCATTCGGTCCATCTTTATCAGGCAACATACCAGTCCACAGTCCTGCAGGACGAGACGGTTTATTATTAACTAATACACACTCTCATACGTGTGAATCTTAAACGTTCAGGGCATATTTCAGCCCAAAATCCAATTCCTGTTTCATGGTAAAACATCAAAATTTGTTAGTCCGACACAGACACGTGATTTAACGAAAACTCAAGATCTTTGCAATTTAATGTCACAGAGTGCTTTAGATTACACTCACCAAATTTGGTGTTGATCTGTTTACATTTCTAGGAAGAGATTGTTTAAATACAACACCTGAAAATGGCAAAAACGGCACAAAACTTGACAGGAAAATTCAAAATAACAGACTTCCTGTTGGGATTCGGACTTCGTACCAGAGGACTTTTTTGTAGGTATTGGTGTGTTACATGTGTCTACCAAATTTCACACATGTATGTGAAACATAGCTCGCGGGGCACTTTGTTGTAATTTTATAGGTGGCGATATCGAGCCATTTTGTCACACCAACTTCTCAAACACATATCAGATGTAAACTGGTCCACTGTCATGCAAGATGAGATGGTTTATTATTAACTAATACACACTTTCACATATGCATACATGTGAATCTTACATGTTCTGGTCATATTTCAGCCTGAAATCTAAACAAATTAAGTTATATTGTGCTAAAAGAAACAAGCCTATTGTAAGGCCATTTTTTTACATTGTCACATTATATTCATTAAGTACATTTTCATGAATCATATCTCTTATAACTGTGATGTAAAAAGTAAGAAATAATACTTTAATTTAACAAAGATGCATTAAATTGCTCAAAAGTGACAGTAAAGACATTTATTATTTTGCAAAAGAGTTCTATTGCAAATAAATGCTGTTCATTCAAACTTATAGAATCTATTTATCAAAGAATCTTGAAAAAACAAATAAAATGAAAGCTGCAAGCAGCATTGAAAGGGCCTTTGCACCCAGTCTCACCACCACCTGGTGGCTTTAGGAAAACAGCAGACGCTCAGAAATATGCATTTAAAGTGGTAAATATAGGAGGAATGTCAAATATATGTGCCAAACTTCCTGCTGCCAGCTGGTGGCGCTATGGCTATAACTGAATATAGTCATGGGTATGTGCTCAGGACAGGACTCTTATCAAACATGTGAATTTTTGTACAGATCAAACATTGTATGCTTGAATTATAACAACTTCCTGTTTCCTGGTGAAACACCAAAGTTTGTCAGACTGCCACGGACACACTCTTCAAAAAAAACTTAAGATTTTCGCAATTTAAAGCCACAAAGGGCTTTAGATTAGACTGACCAAATTTGGTGTTGATCTGTTTAAATCTCTAGGAGTTGGATTAAAAAATGTCACCAAACTTGCCAATTAAAATAAAATAACAGACTTCCTGTTGGGTTTCGGATTTCGTACTAGAGGTCTTTTTTGTAGGTATTGGTGTGTTACATGTGTCTACCAAATTTCATACACGTAGGAACTTCGTAACATTCTAATGAAACACAAGACTGCAAATCAAATCATCATCCATGTGGGAAAGAACGATATTCGGAAAGAGCAGTCAGAACTCCTAAAGAAGGATTTTGGTAAACTCATTGAAACACTTCGAAGACTTGAAGTTCAGTCGTTCATCAGTGGACCACTCACAGCAAGGGGAACTAACATGTTTTCACGGTTGCTTGGACTGAATACCTGGCTACAAAGAACCTGCAGTCTAAAAGGAGTCAACTTCATTGACAACTTCAACCTTTTCTGGGGCCATAGACAACTGTTCAAACTGGACGGCCTCCACCCAAACAAACTTGGTGCGAGAGTGCTAAAGGACAACGTCTATTTTTCACTGAGGCATCCATCAGTGGAATGTGCCAGTCCACCCAACATGAATGGCACACACACACTTGGACAATGTATGCATGACAACAGGACATCTTATCAGCTTCAGAGTCATCATATGGTCAACACAACCCACAAGGACACTGACAACGCCACACAGCCACAACAAGCACTGCTTATGGACACTTTCCTGGCTGAGTCCTGCCCACAGAGCTCATCACAGACAGACTGTGACGTATTACAACAGCTCCAAGACTCAGCACCGAAGGACGACTTTCTGGTAAACAGTCAGGGAAGCCAGGACAACATATATCAGCCACCGGAAACACCAGAGCCAGAGCTCCATTCACCAGACACATTATCCCTCTCTCCAGCATCTCCACTTCTAAGCTTCTCACAGAAAATGGAGGAACTGGTATATGCTGGAACCAGACTCTCCCACTCTTTCGCTGCAAGCCCCCAGTTATCAACTAAAAAACGGCGGGCACCACAACCACCAAAACCTGTGGGTCCAGCTCGCCCTCCTCCTCCTCCTGTGAGAGCTCTCCGTCCGCTGCCACAACGTCAGGGCCCAAACCCTCCTCCGTCTGCTGTGAGTGAACCAAAAACAACTGATAACAGCTCTCAGTGATATGTGTCGGGTCCCCGCTATGATAGCAGCAACACTCAGCAATGTTTACAGAACAAGCGGGAACCCAGCGTGCCTGTAGTTTTCCCTATTTCTGTTTTAATATGTGATAGAAAGTCTAAGGCCATCTCAAGCCGTACGGTTGACCCATCTATTCTGAGGCCTATTCTGCATCAAACTAAGATTGCTCTAGAGACAAAAAGTAATGCCATCAAGCTAGCGTTTTTAAACATTCGCTCACTAAAAAATAATTTCTGCAGACTCTGTTGATCTTCTCCTGGAGTCCTTCCTGTAAAAATCAGAATTTCTGGCGAACAGAAATCGCCGTGGAGAAAATCAACAGCAGTACAGAGTATGAAAAGACAATGCAGAAAGGCTGAGCGGATGTGGCGGAAGACGAAACTCGAAATTCACTAAAGCATCTATAAAGACAGCCTTCATGCTTTCAATGCTGAACTAGGTAAAGCTAGACAAACGTTCTTCTCAAACCTTATAAACAGGAACTTAAACAACACTCGCACTCTTTTTGCTACCGTTGAGAGACTAACAAACCCCCCTAGTCAGATCCCTAGTGAACTGCTCTCTGACAGCAAGTGCGATGAGTTTGCTTCCTTCTTTTCTCAGAGGATCGATAATATCAGAAAGACAATTAGCACACCCTCAAGTTATGCAGAGGTCAGACAGATTCGACCGCAATTTCAAAAAGAAGTCATTATGTCTACTTTTGAAGCAATTGATCGCAACATTTTGGAAGAAACAGTACAGCACCTCAAATCGTCAACCTGCCACCTTGACACACTTCCCACATCTTTTTTCAAAAGTGTGCTTAACTGTTTAGAAGCAGATCTCTTAGAAGTGGTGAACACCTCACTTCTTTCTGGGACTTTTCCAAACTCCCTGAAAACTGCAGTTGTTAAGCCCCTTCTGAAAAAGAAAAATCTTGATAACACCATACTGAGCCACTATAGACCAATATCAAATCTTCCTTTCATAGGCAAGATTATTGAAAAGGTTGACACAGTCGATCATAACATTCTTTTCGATAGACTGGAAAACTGGGTCGGGCTTTCTGGGATGGTTCTCAAATGGTTCAGGTCATACTTAGAAGGGAGAGGCTATTACGTAAGTATAGGAGAGCATAAGTCTAAGTGGACGTCCATGACATGCGGAGTCCCACAAGGCTCAATTCTAGCGCCGCTGTTGTTCAGCCTGTATATGCTCCCACTAAGTCAAATAATGAGAAAGAACCAAATTGCATATCACAGCTATGCAGATGATACCCAGATCTACCTAGCCTTATCGCCAAATGACTACAGCCCCATTGACTCCCTCTGCCAATGCATTGATGAAATTAACAGTTGGATGTGCCAAAACTTTTTACAGTTAAACAAGGAGAAAACGGAAGTCATTGCATTTGGAAACAAAGATGAAGTTCATAAGGTAAATGCGTACCTTGACGCTAGGGGTCAAAAAACAAAAAATCAAGTCAAGAATCTGGGTGTGATTCTGGAGTCAGACCTCAGTTTCAGTAGTCATGTCAAAGCAGTAACTAAATCAGCATACTATCATCTCAAAATCATTGCAAGAATTAGATGTTTTGTTTCCCGTCAAGACTTGGAGAAACTTGTTCATGCCTTTATCACCAGCAGGGTGGACTATTGTAATGGTCTCCTCACCGGCCTTCCCAAGAAGACCATTAGACAGCTGCAGCTCATACAGAACGCTGCTGCCAGGATTCTGACTAGAACCAGAAAATCAGAGCATATCACACCAGTCCTCAGGTCCTTACACTGGCTTCCAGTTATGTTTAGGATAGATTTTAAAGTACTTTTACTTGTTTATAAAGCACTCAATGGCCTAGGACCTACATACATTGCAGATATGCTCACTGAATATAAACCTAAAAGAAAACTCAGATCACTAGGATCGAGTCAGTTTGTAATATCAAGGGTTCACACAAAACAAGGGGAATCCGCTTTTAGCTATTATGCCGCCCGCAGTTGGAATCAGCTTCCAGAAGAGATCAGATGTGCTAATACATTAGCCACATTTAAATGCAGACTCAAAACTCACCTGTTTAGTTGTGCATTTATTGAATGAGCACTGTGCTACGTCCGAACAGATTGCATTATTTTATGTATAATCATTTTACTGTATTAATTAATTTTAGATCTTTTTTTTTTAAATCATCTTAAATTTTGTTTTTATTGTTGTGTTTATTATAAATTTGTATGATTTTTATGCTATTATGATTTTAATTCCTTTTATGTACAGCACTTTGAATTACCATTGTGTATGAAATGTGCTATATAAATAAACTTGCCTTGCCGTATGCAAAACATAGCTCGCAGGGCACTTTGTTGAAATTTTATAGGTGGCGCTATGGAGTCATTTTGCCAAACTTACTTCTGAAACACATATCAGATGTAAATTATGACCACATTTGGCATATGTGCAAAGTTTCATGAGTTTTCAAGCATGTTCAGGCCCTCAAAATGCAATTTGTTTAGGAGAAGAAACTGAGCAATTCCAATAGGGTCTTTGCACCGGTGCCCAGGCCCTGAATATATTATATATATATATATATATATATATATATATATATATATATATATATATATATATATATATATTTGAAAAAGTCCATGAATCACTAAAATTACATGTTTTGAATTCAACACAGGCAATTCTTCCAAAAATGTGACGTGTGTGTGCTTTTACAATGTTTATGTTTTTGAGTTTCCTTTGATTTTGCAGCTGACCATCTGTATGTAATTCCAGAGTCAAACAGCGAGCGTTGGTGGTATAGTGGTGAGCATAGCTGCCTTCCAAGCAGTTGACCCGGGTTCGATTCCCGGCCAACGCAGCTCTTTTTTTTTTTTCGCTAAATAAATTGTATGTAAAAGCACATTCACAACAATAATTATGTTTTGATAATTATTCTAACTGAAATGTTCGCACTACAGTTGTAACAATGGGGAAACAACGCCTTTGTCAAAAGTTTTTGAACGGTAAGAATTTTAATGTTTCAGTGTCGTCTGCTCACCAAGCCTGCATTTATTTGATCCAAAGTGCAGCAAAAACTACACTTTTGAAATATTTTTACTATTTAAAATAACTGCTTTTTGTTCGTATATAATTTAAAATGTAATTTATTCTTGTGATTTCAAAGCTGAATTTTTCAGCATCATTACTCCAGTCTTTAGTGTCACATGATCCTTCAGAAAACATTTGCTGTTCAAGAAGCATTTATTATTCTTTTTTTTATTATTATCAAAAATTAAAACAGTCGAGTAACTTTTTTCTGAATTCTCTGATGAATAGAAAGATCCAAAGATCAGCGTTCATCTGAAATAAAAAGCTTCTGTAACAATATCCACTATATCCACTATACCCACTATACCATTCAAAAGCTTGGAGTCAGTATAATGTTTATTTTTGATTGGAAAAGAAAGTATAGAATATATATATTTTAATATTTTTTAATTATTTAAAAAATACATATTAATTCAAATGATTTTAAATATTTTTAAACATCCTCATAAATGGTTCGCTATATTTTTAAGTATAATTTTTATTTATTGGAAAATAAATTATATATATATATATATATATATATATATATATTTATTTATTTATTTATTTTAAATTTTTTTACATATTAATTCGAATTATATTTAATATTTTAAAACATTCTCAAAAAGGGTTGGGCTATATATATAATTTATTTATTTGTTTATTGGAAAGAAAATGATAGAATATACATATTTTTATATTATTTTAAACATTTTTACACATTAATTAAAATTATATTTAATATTTTTAAACATCCTCATACATGGTTCGCTATATTTTTAAGTATAACTTTTTATTTATATTTATTTATTTGAAAATAAATGATGGAATATATATTTAATATATTTTTTAATTATTTAAAACATTTTTACATATTAATTCAAATGATCTGTAATATTTTTTAAACATCCTCATGAAGGGTCCGGCTATGTTTTTTAGTATTATTTATTGGAAAATAAATTATAGAACATATATATTTTACAATTTTACTTATTTTAAACATTTTTACATATGAATTCAAATTATCTGTAATATTTTTAAACATCCTCATAAACGTTTCGGCTATATATTTGTTGTAAAATTTATTAATTTATTAGAAAATAAATTATTGAATAATTATTATAATTATAATTATTAATTAATTTAAACATTTTTACATATTAATTCAAATTATCTTTAATATATTTTTAAACATCCTCATAAATGGATTCGACTATATTTTTTAGTATAATTCTTATTTACTAATTGGAAAAAATTATATTATATTTTTTAATTCTTTTAAACGTTTTGACATATTAATTCAAATTATATTTTGTATTTTTAAACATCCTCATAAAGCGCTGGGCTTTTTTTTTTTTTTTTTTTTTTTTTTTTGCATAATTTATTTATTGGAAAGGAAATTATAGAATATATTTTTTATATTTTTTTTTTATTTTAAACATTTTTACATATAAATTAAAATTATCTTTAATATTTTTAAACATCCACATGAAGTGTTCGGCTATATTTCGCAGACTTCACAGAAGACTTCTTACCGTTTTACTTAGTTTTTAGTCAAAAACACAACGTTGTTAGTCAACACAACAGGACTTTTTGGGATTAGAACCCGCAACCTGACAATGGCCAGTCACATAAACTGCTTACCAGTCATAAAAGTTAGTATACAAATAATTATTGTCACTTATTGTCTATTAAATGTTTGCATAAAGCAATTTACATTTTTCATGTAACAAGCTTTAAAAAGTTAAAACCAAGGGAGAAAATGAGTTTAGATTTAGATAATTTCAACAGTGATTAAAAACATTAATCTAATCTGAAAAAAAAGTAAAAGGTTTACCTTTTGGCTAGTTAGATTAGTTTTTAAGACTGTGTATGCAACTGACCTCTGATCTTTAAATGCATCACAAAACTATCATCCACATTTACTTATTTCACAAAGGAAAAGCATTAATTTATGATAATGTTGTGATAAACAACTGTGTTCTGGTAAACACAGGTGTAATGTAACGAGACATGTGTCATGTAAACTGATCTATGCAGCTTAAGTGTCAACACAAGTAAACAAACATGCATAAGACCAAAATGGCAGAAAAACTTGATCACCACACAACAGCCTAATTTTAAAACAGACAAACATTTCTATTGACTGTGGCGAGTTTAATAATAAATCTATCCATCAACAGCAGCAGCAGCTGCGCAGCTCGATACATTGACTCACCTGCTTCAGCTCGAGCTCCCAGTTCAGTTGCGTGTTTATCACTAAAGCACAGCGTTACAAAGACGGTCTCCCTCTGTAACAGATATCTAAAGCTAATTTATAACTCACCTTCGCTCCTCGGCTGAACTCGGGTCGTTACTTATTATGCTCGATCATGCTAGAAACCCTCTCTGGCTCCAGAGTCTAGCGTCATGACGTCGCAAATCTGTTACGTACCTGATGTTGAGAGCGCATGCGCAGAATGTCTTGAACGTGAAATTCTCATTCATTCTCTCCGCGGGGGTTAAAAACACCCCGAAAGCTAGAGTTTTAAGCCTTGAGACAACAAACTTATGAACTCTCTAAACGCAATACTACTAATTAGTAGCTACTACGCAATTACTAGTTACTCCTTTAAAAAAATAATATTGTTACTTTACTTTCTGGCAACAGTAGTTAGTTACACTACTAGTTACATTACTTTTTCCTCACGCCCCACAGAAGTTGTAACCAGTGTTGGGGAAAGTTACTTTTAAAAGTAATGCATGCAATATTGAGTTACTCACTTAAGAAGTAACTAATTACGTTTTATGGAAGGTAATGCGTTATGTTACTTTTGCGTTACTTTTTAATTCTGGGCAGGGTTTGCTTGTTTGTTTTTAATATAAAAAGCTCTATTTTTGGCAAATGTAAAAGCCTTTTCACACCAAAAGCCTCGGGCTTAGAGAAAAGTAAATTCACGTCTGTACAGTAGACCGCAGAAGAAAAAATGCCAGCTCTTTAGCAGTAAAAAAGTATTTTTTGGTTATTAGAATGGATGAATTGGATCATCGAAGGTCGGCAGCAAAGACAATGGTTAATAAAATGAGATTAAATAGTAGAAGGGTTCATTAATTGTCATGTGTAGCTTGAAGCTAACTGTAATTTCTCCATTACCCATTTACGATTATATTTCATGATGTATTTTGTCAGGTCACATACGTTTGACAATAGAAACGAAACTGTTTGATTTTTAATTATAGTAATATAATGTAGCCTACCACATGCTGATCAGAAGGATGTGGGTGGGATGTAATGCCAAATTAAAGTAAATTTACAAGCCAGCTAACAATTTTTGGTTCCCAGAACGTTCTGGGAACGTTAGTTTTTGGTTTCTAGAACGTTCCCGGAAAGTTCCCAAGAAAGTTCACAATTGGTTAGCCAGGAAAGTTTTCTTAACGTAAATAGAATGTTCCCTTTAGGTTAGGGGAACGTTCTGGGAACATACTGTGAACGTTCCTGGCTAACCAATAGGGAACGTTCTATTTATGTTCCTAGAAAGTTCCCTGAAAGTAAACGTTCTCCTAACCTCTTCACTGCCACTTCTGTACTTCAGCAAAAAAAAAAAAAAGAAAAAAAAAAAAGAAATGAATAAAAAAAAAATAACCTGCAGGGAACGTTCTAGGAAGGTTTTTTTACGTTATAAAATTAAACCAAAAAATAACCTGAAGCGAGCATTCTGGGAACGTTCTCGTTTGGTTTCCAAAAAAATAATATGGGAACTTTAGGGAAATGTTCTGTGTTTGCTGGAAACTTACACAACAGTGTTCAGATCATCTGTTTCTCCTGACAAAATCGAATCAATAATGCAACATTTCTATCTGCACTAGGGACACCGCATGCATACATGCACAAATGACAGCCATGGAAATTATTCAATTAATTTTAGGAATTAGTAATTAGTGGGATTGAGGCATAAAAAAGTAAGCAACTTTTTATGCCTCTTTTATGGATGGTAACTGTAATCTTATTACTGTAATTAGTTATTAGTTACTCTAGTTACTGCAAAAACGGTAACTAAATTACAAGTAAAGTTACTGCCCTGTACACTCTACACTGTATTTAAGAAATATTTGCATTTTTCTCATCTTTTTTTTCTAGATAAGTGTTTTTTGTTTTTTTCATTTCTGGTCTTGTATGTCTTCTTTATGTAACAGACTATCAGCTCGAAAACAACACTGTTTTTGCATTATATTGCCAGTTACTCTGAATGGCTCAAGGAATCGGTTCAGAGTCACTTTTAAACACAGTCACTTGCCGCCATCTACTGGTGTAACTATGTAACCCACAGAAAGCAAATGCGTAGATTTATCTTTTCTCGTGTACATAGTTTGTGAAAGCTGGATAAGTATTTTTATAATGTTGTACACAATTCTGCATCATAGCTCTGTGTGTATATCAGGAATCAATCACTGGGATTTATAGCAAATAACGTTTTTTGTAAAAAAAATAATAATAATAATTCTTTTGTTAAAGTTCGACGAGGTCTTTGACCACCCGCCCGCAAAAACACATTAGAATAATCACTAAAATGGCATGTTTTGAATAAACATTACAATTCGCCATTGTTTTTTGCGAGATTTATAATGGTTTTCAGTTTCCTCTGATTTTGTCGTTGACTATCTGGTAGCTGTAATTCTACATTCAAACAGCGAGCGTTGGTGGTATAGTGGTGAGCATAGCTGCCTTCCAAGCAGTTGACCCGGGTTCGATTCCCGGCCAACGCAACTCTTTTTCTTCTTACGCTAAATAATTGTATGTAAAAGCACGTTCACACCAACGACTATAATTATAACGTTTTAATAATCGTTCTAATTTCACAAGCTTATAGTTTTAAAGTTATAACGATGGACAAACGACACCTTTAGAATTACACTATCAGATTTGATCAGATTTTGTCTCTTCTGCTCACCAAGCCTGCATTTTGTGATCCAGAGTAGAGCAAAACAGTAAAATTTTGAAATATTTGTACTAATTAAAATAACTACTTTCTATTTGAATATATTTCAAAATGTAATTTATTCCTGTGGTCAAAGCTGAATTTTCAGCATCATCACTGCAGTCTTCAACGTCACATGATCCTTCAGAAATCATTCTAATATTCTGATTTGCTGTTGAAGAAACAATTATTATTATTATTATTATTATCAATATTTAAGTTTTAAGGATTCTTTGATGAAGAGAAATATCCAAAGATTAGCATTTATCTGTAGTAATTATCAATAGTGATGATAACGACATTTATAGTGTTTTATTTCAGATAAATGCTGTTCTTTCTATATCAAAGAAAATTCTAAGGCAGCGGCTATTTGCACTAAGTGTAAACAGCAATAGAGGCTATTTACACTAAGTGAAAATAGCATATTTTCTTAAGGACAGATGCTTTTTAGTGTAAATAGCAATAGATTCTATTCGCACTATGTTGAGGAATTTCTGATATTTTTAATACTTATAGCAAAATAGATGCAATTATCTGCACATCAGTATTGTAGTAAATTGAAACAGTATGCAGTAATTACGTACTGAGTGTAAATTATAGTTTTAATTCAATTTATTAAATGATTAACAAATTTGAAAAGGGATAAAAAAAAGTTCACCAGAAGGGGGATTCGAACTCGGGTCGTTCGCATCGAAAAGATCAAACCACGCGATTTATCATCTGCACCAATGCAGCTGACGTCATAAAGCCAAACTTTGTAGTTTTGACCAAGCCAATCACACATTGCTGTGTGCAGTTGTTGTAAATAGCCTCTGCCAACGAGGCGGGCCATTTGCACTTGGTGTAAATAGACACTCCATTATAGGGCAATGATTTTTGAGCAGCAAATCAGAATATTAGAATCATTTCTGAAGGCTTTGAAATCCCATTACATTTTAAAATACCTTGAAACAGAAGGCAGTTATTTTAAATAGTACAGCTATTTCAGAATTTTACTGTTTTTGCTGTACTTTGGATCAAATAATTGCAGGCTTGGTGAGCAGACGAGACTTCTTTAATAAACATTTAAAATTTTTGACTGGTAGAGTGTACTTTCAGAACTTATTTTCTTTGGCTGATGAAGGATAAAAACATACAAAGATAATAAAGCGCTCAAAAATAACGGAACATTATGGTACTACATGGGTATGGATGCTAATATTGTTCTCAAATAAGCCTTAGGTGTAAAATCTATGAATATTATAAAATACTTAAAAGTACAACTAGACAAAAATATTGTTATCATGACTATATTGTTCATATGTCATATAATACTTTTGCAGGTTTGAGTCAAGAAATAGCTAACTTTAGTAAAAACAAAGCTTTATTCAAACCTTCATGGTGATCAATAGCACAAATTAAAAAAAAAATTAAAAGCTGTTAATAAAAATACAATTAAAACCACCAGAAAAGTAAAGAAATACAAGCTTTGGCATCAACATTTCAATGGAACAAAACTGGTATGAACTCATTGTGGCCACTTCTGTAATTCACATTGTAATGCTTTAACTGCTATTGTCTTGAAAGTACAGATTGACATATTGTAAGATATGATCAACAGCTTTGAGCAGAAGAACATCTGTGTTTTCATCCAGATCCAGCTCTGAGCAATAGTTCTTCACTGGGACGATGTAGGATGTGGCCATTCCCAGTAGCTCTCCAGCCTTCACCATCTAGAGAGATCCGTAAAGACAGAATGAATCACATGATGCTTATAGACAGTAGAACATCGCAAAATGAAGCATTCAGATGTAAACACTACAATCAAGCATGACATACCGCCTGCTGAATAGCCTTGCTCCTGTAAACCATGGTAATGTCACTTCTGGTAGTATTACAAACCTGGTCCACATGGGTCAGTACTGCCACCTGGTGTACACCTGCAATTCAGAAAATTAGGTCTGATTTTTAATAGTTGCAGTTTCTTAATAATAACATTATAAAACATGGCTAAAGACTATAAGTGAAGTATCAAAGACCTGTTCCTTTACTATAGAGGAACTACACTGCCCTCCAAAAGCAAAGTGCAGTAACTACGCCAACACTGAAACTGAGAAAAAAGCCTTAACATTTTTACACCAGCTAGTCAAACATGTTGACACTCTTGTTTCTCTGAAACAGGACAAAATTGAACCAGGAGACTTTGTCACAAGACAAAATAGTTGTCACAAAGTCAATTTTAAGCCTTAATTCAATTTTGAACAAATGTGTAGTTACTGCACTTTGCCTTTGGAGGGTAGTATAAGTATAAAGATATTAGCATTCACACCAGTGGACTTTCTTTAAAAGACTTTGTGGTTATGTTCAGCCCTTTCCCATTGTGAGAACGCTTTCTTCAGAAGCTAGTTATTCAAGCACAACTCACCTAAGTTGCTGATGTGTTCTCTCAGCTGCTGGAAGGTTGCGCCAAAGCTTTTGGCGTATGAACCGACTTTCGAGCCGTCTATCACAAACACCACACAGTGCACTTTATTATTAGTGCCTGGTTTCTTTACGAAGCCCACAGTCTCTGCTGAAATTGGCTGCTCAGGACTAAACTACAATAACAAAGCAATGTTTTAACACAAGAACAGACACTTTGTCAACACTGAGTTAAGAGTTCACTAAAAAATACTTGTAATTTTGTTAGAAATAGAATGTTCAATGTTCTACAGCGAAGTAAAAACTTGCTGCTAACTATATCATGTGAAAACATTTAAAAAGATAAGACTGTATTGTTTTAAATAATATTATGTTTTAAAAAATATAAATCGCCTTAAAGTATATATAGGTATATATTTACCGAGAGAGTAAAGTTTGTAGACAAACTTTAAGGTCGGCTTGAGAAAGCCTAGTCTGAAAGTTTGAGGTAGTTGTAAAAGCTTTAAGTTTAAAAGTTTGAACATTTAAATAAATAGTTTAAGTTGCTAGGGTACTAAAGGTGGTACTCAGGCTGGTTGCTAGGGTGCTACTAACACGTTAGCATCATTAGCAAGTTACTAGCATGTTGTTAACTTGTTTTTAGCATGATTAACAAGTTACTAGCATGTTGCTATCATGATTAGCAAGTTACTAGCATGTTGTTAGCCTGTCTAACATGATTAGCATATTGTTAGCATGATAAGCATGTTACTTTCATGTTACTATCATGATTTGTATGTTACTAGCATGTTGTTATCATGATTAGCAAGTAACTAGCATGTTGCTATCATGATTAGCATGTAACTAACATGTTGCTGTCATGATTAGCAAGTTACTAACATGGTATTTGCCTGTCTAACATAATTAGCATGTTGTTAGCATGATAAGAATGTTACTGTCATGTTGCTAGCATGTTGCTATCATGATTAGCTAGTTACTAGCATGCTTTAATATGTTTCTAACATGATTAGCAAGTTACTAGCATGTTGCTAACATCTTTAGCAAGTTACCAGCATGTTGCTGTCATGATTAGCAAGTTTCTAGCATATTAGCTTGTCTAACATGATAAGCGTATTGTTAGCATGATAAGCATGCTAATCATGTTGCTAGCATGTTTCTAGCGTGATTAACAAGTTACTAGCATGTTGTTAGCATTCTTAGTAAGTTTCTAGCATGTTGCTATCATGATTAGCATGTTACTACCATGTTGCTATAATGATTAGCTAGTTACTAGCATGTTGTTAATATGTTTCTAACATGATTAACAAGTTACTAGCATGTTTCTAGCATGGTTAGCAAGTTACTAGCATGTTGTTAGCATGATTAGCTAGTTACTAGCAAATTGCTAGTCTGTTTCTAGAATGAATAGTCTGTTATTAGCATGTAACTAGCATGTTTAAACCAGCTAAAACCAGTTGATTCAGCTCAGAACAGCCTAGGCTGGTTGTCTAGTCTTAGCTGGTTTAAGCATGGCTGGTATTTTAACAGTTCTCCCAGCTTGACCAGCTACAAATTAGCCAAAATACGTTAAAACCAGCTTGGGAACTCAGCCAAAGCAGCCAATTGGCAATTTGTGCTTTCTCAGGCCAACCTAATAATATATACATTTATGAACTGTGAAATATACTGGCACATGCATTGGCCCTTCACACCAAGGTCGATAACAATAACTATATTAGCATTTACACCACTGTGGATGGAAGACAACATGGAAGATCATGGAATAACACTCTGTTTATTATAAGAGCTCATGGCTTTTATGTCACCTGTCACTTTAAATGCTCAAACTTGACCCTCTGTTCCTGTTAAAACTTTACTTTTATGGTTATTGTCCTTGGTGTGAATGGGCCTCGATGCTATCTTATAAATCTATCTGTCAATCACACTTGTCTGTTTTTACTGTACGTTTAAATGCACTAATGTCCTATTAATCAACTTAAATGTACCTGGTGTCCCTCTGGTGCGTGTCCTTTAATGACGGACAGCGCATCGTGAAGAGTGAGTCCAGTGCTTTCTCCTTCACCTACGCCCATCACGTCACACAAGACCAGAGCCGTGGGTTCATCAGCGTCCTCTCCTGCTCCTCTAATGTTGTACGAGCGAAGCTAAGAAGCACAGAAGAAAACAGACCACTAGAAACTCCAGAAAAAGAATCCTTCCAGATTCTGTTTGATCACACTGCTTTTGCGAGTTCTAGTCATGTTTACCTTTTTCGTGAAGCTGATGGAGGACGAAGAGCCCACCATAGCTCTGTTGATGACCCGCCCAGAGAAGACAGACTGGACAGAGCTGATGAAGCTGGACTTCCCAGCACCAACTGGCCCGATCAGCAAAACTCTGGCTTCGGTAACAGCCTCACTGGCTGGTTTAAATGTCCTGACAGACTCCATCAGTTTCTCTCTCACTCTAAACACACAGAGCAAGTCAGCATTGAAGGCATTTGATACTTGGATGTTATAAAAGTCCTGTGTTAGTGGTGGGTCTGCTTACTCTTTACTCCACTCCATTTTTCTCCACTCATTTTCCAGTAAGAATGACAGCTCTGCTGAAGTATAAAAACCAATTGTTATTACGTGGACAGTGGTTTATTATTCATTTATATTATTTATTAAAAGTATTTGTTGTTTATGTATAACATATATTATACCTCCAAGGGAGAACTGAGGTACTGTCACTTTTTTAGGCTTATTGCGATCAGATTTGGTGACTGCAGGTGCGGCTGAAGTAAAAGTGAGTGTTGGAGGCCCGATGGTGGATTTGGTTTCTGAAGATGTGGCTGGAGAACCTAACATGGATACTGCATCTGTGCTGGATTTGGTTTCTGAAGATGCGGCTGGAAAAGCAAACAGGGATACTGCAGCTGGGCTGGATTTGGGTTCTGAAGATGTGGTTAGACCAAAGCTGAATGCCATTCTTGATCAGAGAAGGGAATGTTCTGCAGATATTCCTAAAATCAGGGCAAATGCAAGTCAGTGCAACAGACAGCAGTATGAAATGTATAAGTAACTAAATATCATATAACCTCATTGAGTACAAAAAAAAAATCCAATGTTTTCACTGGTAAACATAAACAAATATTGATTTTGATGGCTGCAACAGACTCCATAGAAGTTGGGACAGAGGCATGTTTAATACTGTGTCACATCTCGCTTGATACAAGACTTTAGATGCTTAGCAGACTGTGTTTGTCGTTGACTGATTCTCCTTTTCATGACTGGTCATACGTTTCCAATAGGAGACAGTCATATCCACCCCTGATAGCACACATACTGGAATATTAAAAGTGATAATGTCAATATACAATGTAATGTTTTTGAGTTATAGGATTTTTTAATAGCACAGCTATGTCAGAATTATTCAACCCCTATTCAACATTGCTGTTTTAAGACAATTATTTTTACGGTAAGTTACAAAATTGTCTTTACAAACTTATTAAAAATGGAATTAGCTTGGGGTGTTACACATAGTATACTCTTAGCCCATTCGTGTGCTGAAGGTGAGTAGCAAATATGGTAAAGTGATCAAAGCTCACACAAAGTCAATAGAGAAGAAATAGTTTGCTCTATTAGAAAGTCTAAAACTACATGAAGACCAAGGAGAACAAAAAGGCTGCCTTGAACATGCCAAAATTCATTTGGATAGACCTGTGGAGTTCTGGAAGAATGTTTTATGGAGTGATGTGTCCAAACTGGAACTTTTTGGATGTATGGATCAGAGGTACGTCTGGTGCAAAAAAGACCAAGCTTATATCTCCATCATCAAACATGGAGGTGGGCCAGTCCTGTAATGGGGTTGTTTTACTGTAGCAGGAAGTGGAAAACATGACCATACAAAGGATATCATTGATTTATTAAAGACCATTTTGGCAAACATTGTGATGCCTTTTGTGCAAAGTCTGAAGCTAATAATCAATGGACTTTCCTGCAGGACAATCATCCCAAAGTATACGTTCAAATCTACTTACGCTTGGTTCAGGGATCAGTCATAGAATGTTTTTAAGTGGCCTGTTCAGTTTCCAGATTTAATTCTGATTGAAAATACATGGTTGAATTTGAAGCAAGCAGTGGCAAAGTAAAAACCAAAGATTATCAGTGATCTGAAAGCTTTTTCAGGGGAGGAATGGCCCAAGATTGCAGCAGAAAGGTGACAGAAGCATCTAAGCACTTCCAGGCAGTGTTTATTGATGGTTTAAAAGAATAAAAGATTCTACACCAAATTTACTTTCAGGGGTTGAATAATAGGGGTTGAGCCAATTCGATTGTTTTCATTATTCATCAACTAACGTTCTCAGAATTACTCAAATGTGTATTAATAAACTTTCTTTAATAGTTTACTGATGCCTTTGTTAAATTGTTTTCACAAAATTTTGTTCTCTGCAGCAAAATGTCTTGCAAGTCAAGGGGGTTGAATAATTTTGATTGCAACTGTACATCTCAGAGACATCTATTTGACGTCTACATTTACATCTGCAAGACGTAGTTTGCTCATCTGCAATACGTCTGCTGGACGTTTCCTATCAGATGTCAAATAGACGTCTACTAGATGTCTTTAAGATGTTTATGAATTAGAATGTATGTAAAACTGACATCTTAAAGACGTCTGCCAGACGTTTGCACACAGCAGATGCTTTCCAGATCAAGAGATCTTTAACAGACATCTTGCAGACAAATGTGTGGTATCTGGGTAGCTACTATCTGGCCCAAAGAACACAATGGCATCACTGCAAAGAAGTGATGTATAGCTTTCTCCTAGAGTAACAGAGACTCAAGTTGAATTTGAGTAGTTTGCTCATCTGCAATACGTCTATTGGACGTTTCCTATCAGATGTCAAATAGACGTCTATTAGATGTCTTTAAGATGTTTATGAATTAGAATGTATGTAAAACTGACATCTTAAAGACGTCTGCCAGACGTTTATACACAGCAGATGCTTTCCAGATCAAGAGATCTTTAACAGACATCTTGCAGACATATGTGTGGTATCTGGGTAGCTACTATCTGGCCCAAAGAACACAATGGCATCACTGCAAAGAAGTGATGTATAGCTTTCTCCTAGAGTAACAGAGACTCAAGTTGAATTTGAGTAGTTTGCTCATCTGCAATATGTCTATTGGACGTTTCCTATCAGATGTCAAATAGACGTCTATTAGATGTCTTTAAGATGTTAATGTGAATCAGAATGCATGTAAAACTGACATTAACAGTTAAAGATCTTTAACTGATCTTTAACAGACATGCGTGTGCTATCTGGGGTATAACCCTGCTGAAAAAAACAAGCAAACAAACAAACTAAAAAATCATCACGGATATTCTGTAGTGGTTTCCACTACAAAAACCATTACAACCATTACAAACCATCAACTATTAACTATTAAAACCATTAAAAATGGTTTCCAGGAGTGCATTTTGGGACATATGCCATTAGGATTTAGTGGTTTTAACAAGCCACCAACAAAAGGTGGCAAATTACCAGAGAAAGACCACAGGTACCATTACATTTTCTATAAAACCGAAACAATTCCCAATATAACCAGTAAAACCATTCCAAGATAGCACAGGCATGTCTGCAAGATGTCTGTTAAAGATCTCTTGATCTGGAAAGCATCTGCTGTGTATAAACGTCTGGCAGACGTCTTTAAGATGTCAGTTTCACATACATTCTAATTCATAAACATCTTAAAGACATCTAATAGACGTCTATTTGACATCTGATAGGAAACGTACAATAGACGTATCGCAGATGAGCAAACTACGTCTTGCACACAGAAAAAAAAAAACGTTGGGTTATTTGTTTAACCCAATAGATGGGTTGCACATATTGGGTCACTATGTTGGGTTATTTTCTAAAACGTTGGGTTAAATTGGTTCCCGCGGCGACGATTCAAATTTTAACGGACGACAAGTGACTGACAGACGACAGAAGAAGCTGCTGCTGCTGCATCAGTATGAGGTAAGGGTTTTGATAACTCTTACAACATTATACTTATAAAAAGAAACGTGAAATGCAAAATTGAATGTTTTTTTTTTTTTTTTTTACAAAGTTATAGTTCCCATTTTTCAGCGTATTATTGTAACTACTCCGGAGAATGAGCTCGTTTGTAAATGAATAACCTAACGTTATTAGCTGTTAGCTCGCTAGCAGTAATAAAGTAAATAAAAATTACCAGAAAAACTAAACTGTTTAGAGATGCATTACAGTAACCTAAAGTTAACAATCAGTGGCGAAATGTAGCTAACTTACTGAAATCACCATCTACCATTGCTTAAGGTTTAAATTTTTGTGTTTATGAAGTTTTGTTTTTGTTTTATTGATAAAGGTCTATGTTTGTCTTATTTGTGTACTGTATGTCCACATTTGTGTATGTTTTGATATAAATGAATATGAATTGATACACATCGTAAGTAGCATGGCAAAAATACATTGTATGGGTCAAAATAATTGAGTCAAATTGTATTATGTAGAGTCACATTTGTTGGTTTTGAATTCAGTGTACAAATTGAAAATGTCAGTTGTATGTGCACATTTGTGTGCTTTGAATTATATTTTTACACATTCTTGTACACTTATTTTATGGATTTGCTGTACTTAAAACATTTACATTTCAAAACGTATTTCTTAAAAATGTATTGTTTTGCATATTTAAATAAACAAAATGTGTATCTGAAAACAAAGCAGTATAATAATTATAATATATTATAAATAATAATTAATAATTAACCCAACTGTTGGGTCACTTTTAACTGAACTGGATTTTAACCCAATTCATTGGGTTAAAATAACCCACAGATGGGAAGGTGCTATACCAACCCATAGTTGGGTTACTCGTTGGGTTATTTTTAACCCAACATTTTTTAGTGTGCAGATGTAAATGCAGACGTCAAATAGACGTCTCCAGTATAACCAGTAAAACCATTACTAATTGTGTGTTGTGTTGTTTTGCTTTGTTTGTTGTTTTTTCAGCAGATAGTTATTACGAGTTTTAATATTTTTGTGAGGAACGCAAGTAGGTCAATGCAAATCAAATGACAGCGTTTACTTTGTTGGCTTTCAGCATTAAAACTTACCTCAGTAAAGTCTTTTATGGAGTCGAGATGTGACCAGTTTGCATCACTGACTATATCGCGCTTACTAAACTTTCAAAACCGTTAAATAGTGCACTACCTGAGTTATAATTACGATTAGCGTGCTATTTTATGCGAGGAACTTTCAATGCAAATCAAATTTAAACATACTTACAACAATAAAGTGAAAGAGAGCCGAGGAAGTGAGAGTTTCAATACTGAGAAAACGAAAGTACTGTTTGTTGTGTATGTTTAACTGACCAGTAGAGGGCTGCCATTTCATAGATTATTGTTAAAGGACAAGCCAATATAACTCAGCAACAATAAAATAATGACAAACATTTCATGTTAATTTAATAGTTAATTTGACAAGTCGCATATTGTTGCAGTCCAGAAGATCCCTACTGATGTTTGTGCAAAGTGATATTTAATATGTTTCAACACAACCGTGTTGACCAATCACATGTCAGGGCGGAATTTCATTGTTTTGGTTTTGCACAACCTCTAAAATTGCACAAATATATTTTGGTCTTTGATGAATATTTCCCTTAGGCCTTCTTTGCAAAAAATGATTCTAACCAAAATAATTCATTTTTGTCGTTCGGGTACATATGGTTTCTGGAGAATTTTCATTACAGAAAGAAAAACACTGTACGTTCGTTCTTAATTTATCAATTAATTTATTGAACATTTGAAAATATTCTTACATTGTGGAATTCAGTACTGAAACATCTAAGCTTGTTAGTGACATTTAACACACTCGCTATGATATTCGTTTTGTTTTTTTTTTGGCTGGTTTCTCCTTGTAAGGAAAATATGTAAAAAAAAAAAAAAAAAAAAATGAAACAGTTCTTGTACCTTTGAAAAATAACTATCGGCTCAGAAAGAAAAATAAAATAAAAGTGCAATTATAAAGGTCCAAACAAACAAAAAAGAAAATGTTTTATGGAAATGTCTCCACCTGACATCAATTAAACATTTTATTTCTCAGAAAGTATAGCAGCCATTGCTGTGACAAAGTACACATTCAGTAAAAATCAGAAAAGCAAGGTGATCAGCAAAAAGTATTCATAACTCAAATTGCGTGTCATGAATGACATGCTGCTTTAGTGTTTGTCTTTGACGGCAAGAATTATAAGGCATTCAGCTTGGTATACATATAAGACGTCTCTACCAAAGTGGGACAAAAAAAAGCAAAGAAAGACTATAATATTCTCCACTCTTAATAAATGCAAAATTAAAATGTGTCTTGGCTTTCACTACATACATTTTCATATGCTTCACAAAAATACTTCACTTTGTTACATAGTGTTCACATAAGTCGTTTGATGCACTAAAATTATTTTATCTGGCTTACACTGTGAAACCACACTTTCCACTGTACGTTTTAATCTGAAAATCTATTTGGTATAAAATACTGCACTAGTGAAGTGTTTATCTAGCCCGTATAGCTCAGTGTCTGTTCATGTATTGACAAAAGTGGTTCAGTTCTGCGAAACAAAACATATTTTAATTGCTCCCATTTTCTCTAAAAGAAAACTTACTGAAGGTCCCACTAAAAGGAAAAAACAACACTGTGCATAATTTAGTGCAGAATCTTTAGTGAAACGCTGGAATACAAACATATCAACGTGTTAACCCAAATGTTTTTCTCTATTCTGCCATAGTTTTTCAGGGGGCATCTAAACTGTGCAAAATGTATACGTAGGACAATGAAATAAGGTAAAATGTTCAGATGAAACATGACCAACATGCTTGATAATTAACAAGACGCAATGAATAAAATGACACGGACAAATGTAAAACTGCTAAAAACAGCCATAAAGAAATGGCAACATTGTCTACCCTGTTCACACACAATCCATACCATTTTAATAAGCAGCAAGTGCAGATGCAATTCCTAATGAATAGCAATAAAATCTTCATCCTGCTGCTCAAGAAAGAACATGTGAGAAAATGAGAGACGACATTTGGAAAGTGAACAGAAGTGCTCTAGTGACAGGCATGGGGTGTGATTCTTCAGGTGTCTTTAAAACTCCACTTTGCATGCTGGGAAGGTTTCGTCCTGCATGGCTACGGTGCTGTTGCTCCCAAGTACCGTGATTGCTAGATCTCTCTGGCGTTCGTGGGTCTCCTGGTACCAGCTGTGCATAGTCAGCGAATCAAATGTGGGGATCAAAGTCACCTGTGGGTGAATGGTTAAAATATTAATACCACTTTTACTTAAAACGACACAAGAAAATTCTAAATAACTGAACTCCTGTTGGGATTCAGATTTTGCTCCAAGAGACTTATTTGTAGGTTTTGGTGTGTTACATACGTCTACCAATTTTCACACATGTACGTGAAATGTAGCTTGAGGGGCACGTCTTTGAAAGTAAATAAGTGGCGCTATCAAGCCATTTTGCCACACCCACTTCTGAAACCCATATTAGACATTTTTACCCTTCTGTTTTTATGTGCAAATTTTTGTGAGTTTTCAAGCATGTTTAGCCCCTCAAAAATGCGATTTATTTTGGAGAATAATAATGCAAGTAGCTTTGAAAGGGCCCTCGGGCTCACCGCCACCCGGTGGCTTTAGGAAAACCCAAATGGTGAACAATATGCATTTAAAGTGGTAAATATAGGAGGGAAAATGTCAAAGTCTTTTATATGTGCCAATCTTCCTACTGCCAGCTGGTGGCGCTATGACTATAACTGAATACTGGCATGAAGATGTCAACCGGACAGGACTTTTATCAAATATATAAAGTTTGGTGCAGTTTGAATATGGTATGTTTAAGTTAGTGTAAAACGAGAATCATGTCCTGTTGTCAGCAGGTGGCGCTATAATTATTACAGGATATTGGCCTTTAGATGTGTTCAGGATAGGACTCTTATCAAACATGTGAAGTTCGGGCAGATCGGACATTGTATGCCTACTATTTCATGGCGAAACATCGAAATTTGACAGGCCGCCATAGAAACGCTCTTTAATGAAAACTCAAAATCTTCGCAATTTAACATCACAAAGGCCTTTAGATTACGATGACCAAATTTGGTGTTGATCTGTTTAAATCTCTAGAAGGAGTTTAAATACAACACCTGAAAATGGCAAAAAAAAAAAAAAAAACGGCACAAAACTTGCAAAGAAATTTTCAAATAACAGACTTCCTGTTGGGTTTCGGACTTCGTATTGGGGGACTTTTTTGTAGGTATTGGTGTGTTACGTGTGTCTACCAAATTTCGTACATGTATGTAAAACAAAGCTTGCGGGGCACTTTGTTGAAATTGGGTAAGTGGAGCTATCGAGCCATTTTGCCACACCCACTTCTGAATCTTGATGTGATTAAATCTCTAGGAGGAGTTTGTTAAAATACAACACCTGGAAATGGTAAACAGACTTCCTGTTAGGTTTCAGATTTTGCTCCAAGAGACTTTTTTGTAGATATTGGTGTGTTACAAGTAGGGGTGGGACGATACAGGTAACTCACGATTCAATTCTGTGGCGATATGTGGCCCACGATATCGATAATATCGCGATTCACGATATCTACGATATTCAATATATTGGAAGAAATTTCATCAACGATATATCACGATATATGTGACTGAAAAAGAAAAAAATACCCATAATAAGGAAATCTTATGCATTTATTAATGCCAACATTTCCAACACTGTGCAAAGAAATATGCATTTGCATAATAACTCACTGCCTCCTGGTCTTAAATGTAAACACTGTACAGCTAGACAGATAAAAGTGCCTGAACATTAAAAAACAACATGAACATTAACTAACGTGTAAACCATGATACTGAAACGTCAGTAGTAAGTTACTGTAAAGTGCTTTATGTTAACCTGGACAGTGGTCTCATCAATGCATATTCTTCTTGAGGAACACTAATGCCTGTTTCACACACACTCCGTCTGCAGTGTGTATGCAGTCCGTGTGCGTTACGTATGCGATGCAGAAGCAGCACGGACTCGTTTTGCTTTCACACAGGACACGTTTGCAGTCCGTTCCTGATCCGCGGCGGTTTACCACAAACACACCATTTATCCGTTATTTTGATTTCAAATACAAACGTGCTTTTTCAGCATTGTGATACTCTTTTATCACAGTACACTAATACAATTCTAGATATATTCACGTTTAAACTCAACGTATAATAAACAACGTATTATTCAATGCACTTGCACAGCAACCGCGTGCAGTGTGAACGCTCTAATCCGTTAACAAGGGTGCGGAAAAAAATACTCAACGCATAAGCACTGCAGACGGAGTATGTGTGAAACAGGCGTAACTGATCAGCATGCGGGTGCGTCTTTGATTTGTTTTTCGTTATCTTCCGCCATTCTTCTCACTTCTCTTTTTTTCTGCGCTTCTTCTCTGATGTTGTAAGATAACTTGTGTTCTTCACTGGCCGCTGCTTCCGCCACTTTACGCCTATTTACTCGAACAGCGCCCCCCGCAAACAGAATGGTAGATATTGGGTAGTGACAGTGACACTGACGACGGGTAAATTAATCATTTGTGTTGTAATAAAATATCGATATTGGCCGTTAGTGTATCGATTATTTATTGCGACAGAGAGCACAACAATATATTGCAATATCGATTTTTTTTCCCACCCCTAGTTACAAGTGTGTACCAATTTCCTACATGTGACTATCAACTTGTGGAGAGACCGGACCTGGCGATGGTGAGGAAACGTGAACTATTCCTTTAAAACTGTACAAACAATGCTAGAGATTGTTCTTAAGGTTCTGCGTTGGGCATGTACTATTGCTTTGTTTTACTGCTCTAAAGCACCTTGAGCTTGGGGGAGGTGATATATAAATAAAACAATATATAAATCTATTCACCTGCACATCTGGCCAGGATGCTTTGCCCTCTAAAAGAGAGTCGAGAATAGATCTCATAACTCTTTCCTTGTGAGGCTCATCTCCACTAATTATATAGCAGGACGAACGGAGGCGCCGGAAAAACTCCACATCGACAGTGGAAGCTGCTGAGCCAGAGGGCAAATATGCCAAGTCCAAACAGATGGGTACTGAACTTGAATTTGCGCCAACAGAACCTGCAAAGAGAAGCAATAACATTATGCACATTTGGACTTCAAAGCACATTTATTCCCTCCCTTTATGCTCCATATTTATTCCATTCATCCATTCCAATATAAATCGAAAGCTTGGGGCCTTAGTTTTTTTTAAAAAACACTTTATAAAATGTAATGCTGCTATTCATCTGGAGCTGGTTGTGATTCAAGTTTTAGAATTTTTATTAAAGATGGTCACTGAACACCATTGAACAAACAGAATATATTCCCAGAGTTCAGGTCACTGGTTTGCACTGACCACTAACAACTAATGGTTGTAGTAGTAGCGTTTTTGAGGGCATGAACGTAAGGGCCTTATTCTGGCTGTTAGTCCAAATCCAATTTTTGTGCATATCTGATTGGAATCCGATCATATTTAGCAAGTGTGAATGGCAAAAACATTACATCAAATATGATTTTTACAAATCTGTTTCAAGCTACATTCATAACGTGGTTTAAATATCTATTGAAATCTAACCTCTGATCAGGTTTTGCATAGATTTTGCATGTCACTTTCTTATGCAATGTAAAATGTAAAAACATCAGGCATTGTTTGCAGAAAGTAAGCAGAATCTCTTTGCAAAAAAACAAGGTTGTGCTGTTTCAAAGTGCAAAAATTACAAATACTGCCCGCTATACACCTCTTTAAATAAAACTGCGCATTCAAGCTTCCCATGTTTCTCCTGCTGCCTCAAGACACAATCCAGCACAACGAAGGCATTTTGTCATATTGTAAGAAAGCATCTTGTCTGTTTGCTGGTCGTTTTTTAGCATAGGTGATATTTCGTTAAATGAAAAAGTGTCAAGAGACAAATCAAATCTGAACAGTTGCGATTAACAAGTGAGAACAGTCTGTCATTTAGATCAGAATCCAAGTGGATACACAAATAATCGGATTTGGACTGACAGTGTGAACACAGCTTTAGAGCAGGGGTCTCTCCAAACTATGCCATGGAAGGGTGGTGTCCTGAAAAGTTTAGCTCCAACTTGCCTCGACACACCTGCTTGGAAGTTTCTAGCATGCCTAGCAAGACCTTGATTAGCTGATTCAGGTATGTTTAATTAGCGTTGGCGCTAAACTCTGCAGGACACCGGCCCTCCAGGAACATGTTTGGAGAACCCTGCTTTGGAGACGCAAACCTATTAGAGAATCCAAAGTTTACAATTAGCATGCTAAAATCCTCTGAGATATATTTTACCTTTAAATTCAACCACTCTGATTCATCTTCACTAAAAAAAAAAAAAAAACGTTCTAATTGACCAGGCGAATATCCGGACCAATCCCCCACAAATGCACAATTCATATATTTCTGGAAAAAAACAATAAGCACTTACTGGATGAGGACTTTGAAGGCACTGGTCTAGATCCACTGACAGCATTGCGGGATGCAGGTCTGGTGTCAAGACTGGATGTTAACCGAATAGTTCCACTAGCAGACACCTGAGTACCAGTCTTTGTCCTGCCACTTTGTGTTACAATGTTTGCAGATGCAGTCTTTGTGGACACAGGTGCTGTTTTTTTGGTCTTCGATGTTACATTCTTAGAAGATTTACTCTGACCATCAGCCTCTGGGTCAGCCATGCAGGCACCAGGCTGGGGTGGCAGTGGTGGTAAATCCTTCATTGGGGCAGGTGGAGGGTCTTCAGAGACATGCTGGGAATTGTGGTGTGCTGAATGACTGCTAGGATGGCTGTGAGGATGGTGTGGTGGAAAGATGTCACTAGGGTCCTCATCAGAGTCCAAGTCCTCAGTAATAGATGGACACTCTTCAGTGGCTGGTGGCACATCAGAATCAGAAACGGAGATGAGAGAGACAGTGACAGAGGATGTCGTCTCCTGACCTTCCATAGACTGATGATCGTTACTACTGCACTCTGGATCCAGAGAAAGGTCAGAACTTGAGGCAGCAACCTCAGTAGAGAGTCCTTGTTGGTTCTCCGGAGATTTGTGATGCTTAAATTCACAAGGTGAAACCAGACATAGATCGACATCATGTGGAAGGATGTCAATCTGTGGTCCGAAGAGGTGATTCTCTGAATCATCATATCCGTGGTGACTATTATGAGATGATCTTAAAGGTAAAGACATATCTGTTTTTGGGTCACGGTCCACTAAATGTCCATTAGTGTATGGCAAGCTCTCTTCCTGTGAATGACAAACAGGCACTTGTTCAAAGGAAACCGATAAAGAATAGTCTACTTCAGTGGAGTGTGGGGAGCCAACCTCCGCAGGAAGGGATGTGATGCTGGGAGAGGCATCAGGTAGAGTATCTTTAAGAGAAGTTGAGGAGAGAAAGCTTGATTGTCTATCTTGTGATGATATGGAGCTGTTTTCTATATTGCTTCTTGAACAACCTGCCATCGAGTTCTTGCAGACTTGCTGACTGTTCCTGAGACCTACCTTGCAATCCTCACCAGAGACCTGAGAAGAACTGTCAGGAGATTGTGGGTAATGTCCTGAACTGTTCCTCCCAGAGTCTGTGGGGGAAACTAACTCAAGGGTTTTTTCATCCGAGCTTGTACAGTCTTTGAGGCATCCATCAAGCTCTGTTGGCGTGATATCAAAATTAACACTTTTCTCACTCTTTGCAAGTGGAGAGGGAAGTCCCATATCATTGTTCGAGCCAGGGGCCCCATCCATACTCCGAAACTTCTCTGGACTTTCATCAGTACCTGCTGTAGAGCCATTCACCTGCTTGTCATTGTTTTCAGAATTACAATCAGTTCTTGAGCTCACATGGTTGCCTTCAACATCCTCCAATGGCTCATGTTTATTCTCAATTCCCAACTTTTCAAGTTGGGCAGTAATGTCCTCAGGTGTTTTTGACTGGTCTGCATTTGAGGGTTTCAGATTGTCAGATTCCTTTTTGTCTAACTTTGGCTTCCCTTTGGCCAATGAATCCTTTTTAGGGACCATGAAGTCTTTCTTAAGTGAGCTATTCTTGCCAATTGGCTTTCTAGACTCTACATTTCCTGGCAAATTCCCAGTGGCTTTCTTAATGTCCTTACCAACGGTTTTGGTAGTTTTTTTGTCTTCTGGTTTGACCTCTTTCTTAATCTCCTTTTTCAAATCAGGTTTAATATCTTTCTTGGGCTTTGCACCAAGATCTTTTTTCACAGGCTCTTTCTTTTTCTCTACATTCTCATCTTTTTTTGCAATACTTGTCGGTGGCCTTTCCTCTTTCTTCCTAACTTCCTTTTTCTCATCTTTAGCAGGTTCTTTCTTAGGCACTTGCTTTTCAGGCTTAGAAGTTCTTTGTTTTACATCATCTTTTGGCTTTGCTTTTTCCTCACCCTCTTTGCCTTCTTTTGGAACAGTCTCAGTAGTGGGTTTAGTTTTTGTTTTAGTGTCTAGCTTTTTCAAATCTACTTTGCTTACCTTGTCTTTGAGTAAGGCACTACCAGGTCGAGTTTCTTTGGAAATACTCTTAAGGCTTTCCTTGCTCCCAGCACGCTTTGGTTGTTTGTCCAATTTTGATGCCTCAAGGTCCTTCAAACTAACTACAGGGTGTTTGAGGAACTCTAGATGCTTTAGTCTCTCTAAACCTTCAAAGATCTTGGATTCTGGAGTGCTCCCAGGAAACAGAACACGAATGATCTTTTCTCGAGGATTAGCTGGATGCCATACCAACAGCGCACATATGGACACCAAACACTCTAGAGGGATTTCTGAGGCTTTTGTATTCGGAGTGCTACCAGGCCAAGTTTGCAAGAAAGCCTCTAGTTCTTTGCTACCTTTGACTGGATTGAGTACATAAAGGTCTAGTCGACCTACACCCATCTTCTGGAAAAGAATTACTGGCTCAATGACTGGCCCTGCAGAGCGACTGAGCTGTTCTGGAAAAATTGACAATCTTTCTAAATGTTGTAATGTTAGGGAACCCTGATCGCAACTTCGAAGGACCCTGGAGTCACTCTGTAATGTTTTGAGTCTTTCTGATGCATTGAAAAATACTACCCCTATTTCTGGCGATATCAGATTCCTCTGCCAGTCTTCGTTGCTCTGCGATCCAGCGGACTCCTCCTCTTCTTGTTCCGCTGCTTTTCTGTTAAGTAGGCTGTTTATACCAGGTAAATTATCCACACCAACATGGGTGAGCAATACTGAGTCAACTCGGTCTAGATGTCTCACCAGTTTCCAAAAACAGGATCGAGAATCAGACCCCCCATTGACTAAGACGTTGAAACCATTTACAGCAAAGAAGGCAGAGTCACCTCTTCCTCCAGGAAACACATAGCAGCAAGGACGGGACAGTTTTAGGAAGCCAACTGTACTGGGTGGCTGAAGCAAATCAAAAGGCGACTGAGGTTCAAGAGACTCTGACAGATACTCTGTGAACTCTTGAAGGCCCTCCATCTCTGGAAGCACTAACGGAGGATTGGTTTTAATTTCTATATAATCTTGCAAATTATGCTTTTCTAACTGAGAATTTTTCCACATCCCAGATTCGGGACAGCTCAAAGTTAGGCTGGCTTTCTGAGTAGGATCTGCAGAGCTCAGAAGATCTCCAATCTGTTTTGAGGGTAAAAAATCTATTAGAAAACAGTATAATTAAAGTTAATTTACATGTAAATGGTTTGAAACATTTAAAAAGTAGCCACTTGTTTGACAAATAGTTGACTGACCTCTTCATCTGTAAATATCTGGATAAAGTCGTTTAGTGAAAAAGACCCTATTTGTAACACAAGGTCTCCAGACTCTTCAACACACTGCCCAGCAAGAATTAGCAGCTTGTGAAGAGACGTATCAGAAATGAGTCGACGAACCTATGAAAATAAAGACAAGCATTAACATGTGCAATGACTGTTACACTTAAAAGGTAAACTTTCAAAATTTTAAGAGGGATTAAAAGAGGACACTTGGCTGCTTCCCTGGATAGCAAATAAATACCAAGAGCAAATATAACCGAACAAGGTACTTCAAGGAATGTGTCAACACGGTCTAACGCTGAGTAAATACCAGTCAAATAGCTTTCATACATTTATTAGAGAAGAACTGCAGTGGACAGAGAACAGTGAAGGAACTGAGGGTGCATGTGTGTAATACTACTAGTAATAGCAAAACCAATATTTATCAGTTCAAACATAAGGAAATCAAGGTAAGTCTACAGCATAAAACCAAATGTTAATCTGACCTTGATTTAGGCTTGGGCACAACACAGGAAGAGCTAGAAATACAAAGTTTAAAACAAAGTCTAGAATCATGCAAGCTGCAATTATGACAGGACCTTAATGACATCTTATTTGAGAAATTGAATAGCCCAATAAAAAGATAAAAGTTGCTTAAATTTGTATCGTCAGCCATACTTAAATTAAAGCTACAAACAAGTTATACTAAGTGCATGTGTGTTGATATTAGTGTATTGCAAACTACACAAAAGCACTTTGACACTCACCTCTGAACAAACCAAATCATGAGATGGGTTGACTATCACTTGGGTCTCAAGCACATCCCCGCTGTGCTGCAGGGTCTTCTGGCCTGTGGATGGAGACAAAGTGTGTGGTCTTTTAAAAAGTTTGTGTGTGACCATAAACGGTGGGAAATTAGTTTATATTCTAGTACTTAGTAACAGGTGCAAAACACTACAAATAAAACAAATGTTTTAAGTTGCAATCCTAGAAATGCAACATATACTGTACATAGCAAGGACAGAGTTTGTGGTCACAATGATACTTGCTAGGAAGCCATGAGGCTTTTACTGGGTTATAGAATAGCATACTGTAGCACCTCGAGTTGAAATGCCCAATCAGAAAATTATTCACCAAGACAACGGTGCAAAGACTGCCACATCAGCAGCATATATGAATCGCAGCTTGCTGCATCACATGGGTTTATTGCTGTAGTCATAAGGTTTTATTCTTCTTCCTCAAACTTTTATTGTTCATGACAACAATATGATTTTGGTGCAGTGGATTAGGAAGTACAGGATGTTGAAGAGGTCACAAAATGGATGTTTAAGACCGGCTGCATGACATGTTCCTGTCCTTTCCACAAACAATGAGCAAATGTGAGCTGATGGTAATTCTAGCCTCTACTTTGCAGCATGACTAGTTGAAAACACATGGTAGGAAGCATCTCTTTCCTTCCTGTATGCAGGCGTAGTGCTATGACAACATCTTTGCAGTCTCTAGTTAGTCACAGAGAAGTTGAGAAACAATATCTATGGCTACAGGCTAACATGAGAGCGAAATTGTAGATTACGTTTTAGTTTTGTAGTCACACCAGATGACCTTCCAACTAAATTTAGACACAACAGCTGATCATTTTAAATATATTATATTGGTTACACTTATTTTCGGGACCAATTCTCACTATTGGCTTATAAACTCCTCCAAAATTCCATGCTTATTTTTTTTCTCTAAAATTTAATTTTAATTTTTTTTACCCCAATTTTCAATTTCTTATTTTCTGTGTTAAATTTTCTGGATTATATTTTAATGGTTTGCAAATTTAATTTTAGTGAACCAAAATCCATGTCCAATCAATGAATTTATTTTTAAAGATTTATTTCAAATTCATTATCAAAAACAGTGGCAATCAAATGAAAAGTGAATCAAATGGCATGAATTATTAAAAATAAATAAATAGTGCTCTATTATTATTATAATTTTTGTTTTGTTCATGATTTAATACACATTTATTATTGAAAACGGCAGTGAAAATTAATAAAAAACATGAACAATTTAGGTAATCTTTTAAAATGTAACCAGCTGAAATATTAACAATTTCATTATTAAACAAAATGCTGGAAAACCGAGTTTTACTGTTAAAATTAAAACATGGAAGAAAAATGGCATTCCTTAAAATAAACTAAAATTATAATAATTGATATAATACCAGTATTATTCTTTGAATAGTATTTCAAAAAACTGTACAGTAGTAACACATGTCATAATTTCTTCAAGTTAAACCTAACTTTTATTTTGATGCGTTATCAAAAAGAACATACAAAAAAACAGTTTTAAATCAAATTAGGGCTGGACAATTAATCGAAAAGTAATCAAAACAGAAATTCAGCACTTTTAACAGTTGTTAAGTTTAAGTATGGATTGGATTAAGGAATCTAAAATATGATTTAATATGTGCTTTATGAATGCTAATAAGCTACTAGTTAACAGTGAGAATTGGTCCCTAAACTAAAGTGTTACCATTCGTTTCAATATTAAAACATACACCTCCTATTTTTAAAACATCCCCTCTATGGATCCTTCTAGCCTCATTCAAAGTTTGAATTTGAGAAACTTCTCAATTTCAAAGTTATTTAGCACCACTGGTGCACAGCTCCAAAACAAATCCATAATTCAGCTAGAAATCGATGCGATGAAAACAGCATCTGCAGAAATCGAGTCGCAGCACTGTTGTTGTGCACCACCATAATAAAACTTTCCTTAACCGCCTTCGCCATGCCTCAGATCTTATCAAACAGTAATTATGTGAGCGGAGCCCTTCCCCTGCCACGCATTACAAACAACTGCAACACACACCATCACATCTGGAACTGAACACGGCTCCTCAGAACAGAAATAGAATAGCAGCATATGTGCAACTCATGTTGTGGAAGGGACACTTCCAGACATATTGGAGGCTCTTGTACAAACACGCACCCAGCTGGTCCTGTTCTGTGTCGTTTGTGTAAATAGGGGTGAGGGGTTTAATCTGATCTATCTGCTGCGTTCAGGACATTCTGCTGGGACCAGCTGCTCTGACAAACAGATCGTAGCCTTGTCTGTGAAGAGCTGGAAAGTTCAGCTGAAACCGTACCTTGACAGTATTTCAACTATGCTGCCCTACCAAGGCAAAGTGCAGTAACTACGCCAACACTGAAACTGAGAAAAATGCCTTTAAAGTTTTTACACGATATATGGTATTAGTTTGGATTTTGTTGTTACTGCCATGTTGACACACACGTTTCTCTGAAACGGGACAAAATTGAACCAGGAGACTTTAGCACAAGACAAAAACGTTGTCGCAAACCCATTTTAAGCCTTAACTCAATTTTGACCAAGTGTAGTTACTGCGCTTTGCCTTTGGAGGGCAGTATGTAGCTAGCAACACTATGAACTACTAACAAAAAGGAGCTTGCTACACTATACCTATATTAATAGGGACTAGAGCTGCCACTATCGATTATTTTGGTAATCGAGTAATCTGCCAATTGAGTGTGTGCGACGAACAACCGTATAAGTCCAAAAAAACAAAAAATGAGATAACCACGTGGCATTAATTGTATGTGTGAAATTTGTATACAGAAACAGTTTGGGGATATTTTCGCGCGACCAAGAGCCCGCATTTTAAACGTTAAAATAGCATCACGCGGAAAAACCGTCTATGTCCACAAAGAAGAATGGAGATGCCGCTTGCTGTCATGTCCGCTTCGGACATTAAAAGGCAAACCTCGGCAAAAAAAAAGAGAGCCGACATGACCAAATGGAAGGACAGAGTAAGGAAGGCTTTGAGGGATACTGGAAAACCATATTTGACTCGAAGAGGAGAACAAAAACCAGGGAAAAATCCACCGAACGATGTGAGTGGAAGAACCGTATATGTGATGTGATCTCTCTCTCTCTCTCTCTCTGAACGTGCTGAGGAGCGCTAAACACCGCATAAACAGTTAACCTATCAAAATAAACCACATACCATATATAATAAAGCTGTATTCATTCACATTTCCCGCCAGTCCTGTGTAAAGTACGGCAAGCAGAGTTTATTTGTTTATATATTTATTTATATTGTGAGATGGCGGAGCGCGAGAACAGTTTGAAGTTGTATATACACAGGTGCGCTGCGCCAGCTTTTCTAAAAAAACGACAAGGTGCACTATTGGAGCTATCTAAACATACATTGTATAACATTTAGCTATGATGTATGTCTGCATTGTATTTATTTATTTATTTATTAATTTATATATTGTTTTTTGTTAATAATTCATTGTTATTGTCTGTACTGTAAGAGGGTCTATGTATTGTACATTGTTCATACTGTATTTTCTGTTTTTAAATAATAATAACAATAAGCTTGAAATAAATGCTTAATATTAACCTGAAGTTTCTGTTACTGTATTAAAACTAAGATAAAGGAATCAGATCTTTAGTGGTTTAAAGTGATATAATGAACTGGAGTTATACTGTTATTCCACACTAACTGGACATATACCGTTCTTCCACATTTCAGAAATATAAATCACAATAACTTTTGATTTTTAATACTGACACTGAAAAATGTTATCTCCTTAGAATTGAGAAGCTTTTGTTGTCTATTTTCAAGTAAAATAAAAATATATAATATAATGTTCACAATCCAAATGAAAAAAATCTTATTAATCAAAATGTAAAAATATGGACTTGTATGGTTCTTCGTCTCAAGGCCTCAATTATTCTGACGATTAATCCAGTAATCGGATGATTATATATATATTTTTTTATAATACAGTAAATCCAAGTTAACAATAGCCTTTACATATATAGTACATGTATAATAGCAATGAGGCAATAATAATTAGCTCAAATAAAGTATTAAAAGCAAGTAGTCGTATGGTTTTATTGAACAAAACGGTTCAAATACATAATGTATTATAAACAGTAAAGCTAATGTACATTATGCATTATAACAAATGCCTGCAGAGGGCGCCAACGGCCTGACGATTGTTTTTTTTAAACTTTATTATTTGTTTAATCCTTGTTTAATATTGACTCAACAAACATTTAATTCAAACGTCCACTTAATATTTCATATTTGGCCATTTCTTTACGACAGAAATGCTGCAGGCACTGTAATATGTTGAATATGTGAAAATCAAAACGTGTAAACTCAGGGCGAGGGTTTAAAATTTTATTTTGAAATCGCGATGAGCAGTTAGCATATAGAGATGTGCTGATGTATTCTCCTGTGTTTGCGTAGGGTTATAAATGATATACCTGATTTGAATGTGAAATTAGGCTTTTATGGAGGAGCGAAATCGCACCACTGGAAAGGGGGAGGAATGGGGCGCAAAAATCGTTTCATCTCGATTACTGCATTTTCATGATCGTTTGAAGCAGAAATTGAAACCGAATTTCGATTAATTGCACAGCCCTACGAAAATCTATTGACATTTTCTTTAAAGAATAAAAACGAGACCAAAATGTTAGGGAGGGATAATCTGGGAAGAGATTCTTTCAGAACAAATCTGCTCACTATATCCAAAATGTACACAACCGCTATCATCTGTCAAACCGAACACTGCATTAACTCATAATGAGGGACGAAAAGACTCATTGATGCGGTGCTACACACAGTTTTATCATTCGAAAGTGTTTGATTATACATTAGAACAGCACACAGACAGCACTGTGGATATAAATCAGTTTCCAGGAAGAGGAAGGAGAAAACGCTTGACAGAGATCAGAGAGATCAGAGCGGTCTGCCCCTGACATTCCTCAACAGCTGCTCAAAGATTAGTCAGGATTAGTCAGCATGTGTGCCTGGAAATGACCGGCCCGCTATACCTGTCACATTCAGCCGGAACTGAGCCTACATCCAAACTGCCGGTGTGAACAGACAGAAAGACAGACAGGGTTGATGACAGGAACAGGCTGGAGGACAGTGGCCAGTGATGAACTACAGACTAGACACGGGTTGTAGTGGGTGTAAGCCCTTTGAAATTCCCCCCCAAATATTATAATTAAAATTGGCTTGAGAAAAAAGAAGAAGTTGGCTTGGGAAAGACAACTTACTGAAACGCTATTTAAACTTATTCTTCTTTTCCTAGAAACATGCTAGCAACTTGCTAATCATGCTAGAAACATACTAGCAACTTGCTAATCATGCTAGAAACATGCTAGCAACATCCTAGTCATGCTAGCAGCTTGATAATCATGCTAGAAACAGACTAGCAACTTACTAATTCAGCTAGCAACATGCTAACAACGTACTAATCATGCTAACATCATGCTAAAACATGCTAGTAACACGTTAATCATGTTAGAAATGTGTTAACAACTTGATAATCATGCTAGAAACATACTAGCAACTTGGTAATCATGCTAGCAACATGCTAGCAACAAACCAACCAACTTGGTAATCATGTTAGACGTTTTTATCTAGTTATTCATTTATTTTTTGCCATTTTAAATTTTCTGGATTATGATTTAATGGTTTAGAATAACATTTTAGTACACCAAAACATGCTTTATCAATTAATTCCATAAAACTATCAATTAAATAATTAACGTATTATTGTAAATAATTACAATTAGAGATGCACCGACTGCAATTTTCTTGGCCGATTCCGATTCCAATTTTTCAGTAAGTGTGACCTGCCGATTCCGATTTTTGCCGATTCCGATTTTTGCCGATTCCGATTTTTTTTTTTTTAAGAACTGTAAATGAAAGCATAGGCCTATACAGAAATATTTTCTTTAATTAAATTTATTTTATAATAAAATAAATTATTAAACATTACAGGAAGTGCTTTGTGCCTTCGAAAAAGGTATAAAATTAGTTCCTGTAACTAACATAGTATAGTTATACTAGCAAAAATCTTTTCCTCAATGTATTTTTATTTTTTTTATAATAAAAGAAATGTATAAACATTACAGCATCTTCTCATATTAAAATAATTTTAACAAAATAAAATGCTCTGAGCCTTGAAAACATTAGAAATAAAATATAAGTAACAAAGCAGGCTTACAAAAATCTACTTTTCTTCAATTAATTTTATATGGAATTTCTTTTTTAAACATTAATTACAGGATCATCTCACAACAATAACTTTAATAACAAAACGTGCACTGTGTCTTCAAACAGGTAGAAATAACAATGCCAGTACTAAATGCTATTACTTGAGAAGAGAAGCATTTCTGCCTTGTCACCAGTTAATCCAGCGTTACTACACTTCGTAACATTCATTCACATATTTGCGCTACACCACCGCATACAGCATCTTCATACACAGATGAAACTTACTAGAGAAGTGTAACATAAATGCATCTGTAAATAAATACAAATTAAATTCACGTCGTGCACGCTTTAATTACCTTCAAATGGAACATATGCTGGCTTTGAGCTATTAGTGTGTTCAGACGCTGTACGCGGAGGCGCAGCGCAAATATCTGAATGAATGAAAGTGTAGTAAACGTCAACGGATATCCCCTGCTATGGGAGTAGGGAGAAGTGAACACTGAGCAGGGACCATGTCAATCGGAACACAGTTCATTCGCGGAGCTTACTTCTATTTTTTTTAATGATTTTTTTATTTCAATTCATTATCAAAAACAGTGGTAATCAAATGAAGGCTTAAAACACGTATATAATGATATGTTATATATATTTATACTACAGGGCCATTGAATGCTTGAATCTGATTGGCTGACGAACGTTCTAGAGGTGTGCATTATATTCAGGGAAACGCACGGCGAACGTAGTTCCAGGCAGCTTTAGACCGCAGTGCATGTCTATATCACTTCGCCATACGATTTCAGTTATTTCAAAGGTCCTTACAGCCCAAAACAGCAAAATAACTAAAACCCACAATGACACTGGCCAAACTAATAAATACAGTAAACATCAGGATAAAAACGACAGATTATTTCCATGTTTTTTTCCACAATACATTACATTTTATTATGTACGGAAAGCACAAACTCTATTTCTCTCGCCCTCTTCTCACTCACCTCACAGACACACACACATAACGTTACAGTTTGCACTCGCGTTAGCATTCGCGCTAATGTTGTTAGCGCTGCTCTGACGATTAACAACTTAAAAACGACATGACAGCTCTCACTCGCGAGGTAACAACAGCGTGGTCTTGAAGAAAATGAACTTAAAGTTTAACTGTTAGTAGAGACGATGCTGCCAGTCACCCTTGAGAGACACAGACGTGAGAGAGGTAAAGTCATACACTTAGTTTCTCTCCCTCACTCTTTCCGTCTGTCTGCTTGTCTGTCGGTCTGTCTAAGCTTCATTATTAACGGCATTATTTTGCTATTAACAGCCCAAGCGTCGTTACTAGGTCTAAAATGACGTTTTGGAACTAGCAACGAAGCTGTTGAATGAGCTGCGTAAGAAATTAATCCTACTCACAATAGCGTTTTAAGGATAAAAACGGGACGAATGTCTTGAAATATATAATTTGATCGATGTCTTGAGGTGTGGTAACTGTAGTATAAGCGGAATAATTGACTTCGGGCCGTAGAATTCTACGAAATCACATGGTCCTAAGTATTCAGACCCTTTGCTCAGTATTTAGTAGAAGCACCCTTTTGATCTAATACAGCCATGAGTCTTTTTGGAAAAGATGCATCAAGTTTTTCACACCTGGATTTGGGGATCGTCTGCCATTCCTCCTTGCAGATCCTCTCCAGTTCTGTTAGGTTGGATGGTAAACGTTGGTGGACAGCCATTTTTAGGTCTCTCCAGAGATGCTCAATTGGGTTTAAGTCAGGGCTCTGGCTGGGCCATTCAAGAACAGTCACGGAGTTGTTGTGAAGCCACTCCTTTCTTCTTTTAGCTGTTGTGCTTAGGGTCATTGTCTTGTTGGAAGGTAAACCTTCGGCCCAGTCTGAGGTCCTGAGCACTCTGGAGAAGGTTTTCGTCCAGGATATCCCTGTACTTGGCCGCATTCATCTTTGCCTGGTTGACTTTCTACAACTTTCTCCCATCTCCCGACTGCATCTCTGGAGCTCAGCCACAGTGATCTTTGGGTTCTTCTTTACCTCTCACCAAGGCTCTTCTCCTCCGATAGCTCAGTTTGGCCAGACAGCCAGCTCCAGGAAGGGTTCTGGTCGTCCCAAACGTCTGCCATTTAAGGATTATGGAGGCCACTGTGCTCTTAGGAACCTTAAGTGCAGTAGAAATATTTTTGTAACCTTGGCCAGATCTGTGCCTTGCCACAATTCTGTCTCTGAGCTCTTCAGGCAGTTCCTTTGACCTCATGATTCTCATTTGCTCTGACATGCACTGTGAGCTGTAAGGTCTTATATAGACAGGTGTGTGGCCTTCCTAATCAAGTCCAATCAGTATAATCAAACACAGCTGGACTCAAATGAAGGTGTAGAACCATCTCAAGGATGATCAGAAGAAATGAACAGAACCTGAGTTAAATATATGAGTGTCACAGTAAAGGGTCTGAATACTTAGGACCATGTGATATTTCAGTTTTTCTTCTTTAATAAATCTGCAAAAATGTCAACAATTCTGTGTTTTTCTGTCAATATGGGGAGCTGTGTGTACATTAATGAGGAAAAAATGAAATTAAATGATTTCAGCAAATGGCTGCAATAAATAAAAAGTGAAACATTTAAGGGGGTCTGAATACTTTCCGTACCCATTGTGTATATGTATGTGTGTGTGTGTGTGTGTGTGTGTGTATATATGTGTCCTTTTTGCGCGAAATAAGAGGTGTGTGTAGACATAGAGACAGTAAAAGTGGAGTGCTGCAGGTTACGTCACGTGTAGAAATGGCAAGTGGGAGAGATAAGGAAGGCTGCACGGAGTTGGAGGATGCGCCAGCTATGATACGCTGTTCATCCAGCTTGGCTGTGCTTTCAATTTTATTAAAGGAAAGGATGAAGCTGATTGGTTGGTTCATGTCTCACAGTCTGCGGTGAGCTTGCGGAATTTTGAAAAGTTGAGATGTTTTTATCTCGATGCGGCGCGGACGCGCCTGGAAAAAACGAGCGTGTCGCACCGCGTCGCTTCCATTACGAGCGCGCATACCGCGCGTCTACATTTGAAATAACAAACTTGAGTGCGCAAAAGACGCTTCATGTGAACGGCCCCTTAGCCAGGTCAGTTGTGTGGGAACATTTTGGATTTCATGTTACCTATGATGAAGACGGGAATAAAAGAATAGATCGAACTGAGACTGTGTGCAAGCATTGTGGAAAATGCATATAATATGCTAATGGCAACAATTCTAATCTGAGAAGACATCACGCCAGTGTGTTGGTAGACATGCAAGTTAATTCTTCAGTTCAATCTTTATGTGCTAAAAAGGCACATAAATTCCTGTGGAGATACACATTGTCCTGTTTTTGCCAAATAAATGAAAAGCATGTCATCAATGTCTTTTCTCTTGCTGTATCAAATCTCCCCTAGCTTTCCTCAGAGATGGTCTCAATAATGTGCTTAAAGTCAAGTCCAATTCCGTTTGTGCATGATTACATGATATAACTTTTTTTTTAATAATGTATCCTAAATTGTGGATAATCAAGCTACATTTCATATGCCAAAGTAAACTTCTGGAGTGTTAAAGATTAAAATTAAAAAAATAAAAACAAGAACCATACAGAACCAAAAACCGTGACCTAAAACCGTGATACGAACCGAACCGTGGGTTTTGTGAACCGTGCCACCCCTAATATATATATATATATATATAACAATTCCGAATAATGAACAAGTGCTGGAGGTTTACGGTTCAGATTAAAACATAATGAAAATGAAAAGAAATAAAAAGAGGACATTTTTAAAAAGTACAGTATTGCAAAAAATAAAAAATAAATAGTACATTTATATTTGTTAATGTAAAGTACAATATATTTGTTAATTTATTTGTGAACTGTGTGATATAAACTCCCAATTGTGAGAAATAAAGTCAGAATTGCGAGATAAAAACTTAGAAACATATCTTGCAATTTGACACTTTTATGCAATTCTGAGAAAAAAGACAATTTTGACTTTATTTCTCAGAATTGTGAGTTTAAAATCACGCAATACTGACTTTATCAGAAATGCGTTTATATCTCACAATTCTGAGGGAAAATTGTCAAAAAAAATCTGAAATGTAAGATTTTTTTTAAATCACTATTTTTTATATAAAATAAAATGTTTTTGTGCTTTAATATTCATAGACACAAATCCACATTGTTCTTAAGTGTACAGCACTACTTTTGATTTATTCATTTAAAGTTTGCCAAATTCTGCATTATATTGTACATTGCACTTTATAAGAATATGACTTGCAGTGAAATGTAAATCTATAAATGTTAATTTTATGACTGAATTCCACGTTTCCCTATAGCTGCAAGGCTGTTTTGAACTTTTTCCCAATCATATCCAACCCTGCTGCTTTCAACACAGTGCCTTCATTGTACACGCCAAATCAAAACACTGAGAACTTGAGCTCCCTGTGATTTAACAGCACAAAAATATTAATTCTTAAACAACACAGACAAATAGTGCAGCAGTGAAAGGCAGTGCTGTTCTGGGCACAGAGACATTTACAGTCACAGACGGGTCTTTGAGTGGACGACTCTATGAGGTGACGCTCATGAAGGGAACGGTTGGAGCCCGAGGGGAAGTTCAGATCAGAGACGCTATTTCATCCAAGCCATGGTAGGACATATGAACCAAATCTTATCTTAATCTTATTTTACTTCAAAGTGCATCATATTTATAGCTTAATTTGCTGGATTTAAAGTCAATACCATTTTGTAATGTCCATTTATGATAAACCAGTGCATTAAATGCATACTTATGTCACTGTCACTAATATACATAAAACAAATTCAATTCAGACAGTGAACCAAAAAAAGACTCAAAACAGCAAAACTATTAGGCACAAAATTACAATTAAACTAGATAAAAAAGTTTGTCAAGGCAAAGTTTAAGTTGGCTTAACTTAATCAGAAAGTGTGAACAACTTTAAGTTTTTAAAAGTTTTAGAAATTGTAGAAATGTTATGGTTTTCAGTCAGAAAAAGATTCAAGTTTAAAGTAGTTTTTAAGCTTAAAGCTTGATGGATGGATGTTTTAGCATGTTTCTAACTTATTTAGCATGTTGCTAGCATGATTAGCATGCTTTGTTTCTAACATGTTTGTAACATGATTAACATGCCAATAATGTGTTGCTAGCATCATTGACATGCTGTTAGCATGTTTCTAACAATGTTAAAAAGGCACTAGCATGTTTCTAACATGATTAGCATGTTGTTAACCTGTTTCTAAGATGATTAGCATGCTATGTTTCTAACAAGTTTGTAACATGATTAACATGTCAATAGCAGGTTGCTAACATGTTGTTAGCATTAACATGTTAACATGATTAGCAAGGCACTAGCATGTTTTAGCATGATTAGCAAGGCACTAGCATGTTTCTAGCATGGTCAACGTGTTTCTAGCATGTTTCTTACATGACTACGTGTAGCTAGCATAATTAATATGTCACTAGCATGATGTTAACTTTACTAGCACGATTAACAAGTTTCTACCATGATTAACAAGTTATTAACATGTTACTAGCATGATTACCATGTTGTTAGCATATTTCTAATATGATTAACCTGTCACTAGCATGTTGCTAGCATGATCAACATGTTTTTCTAGCATGTTTCTTACATGATTACGTGTAGCTAGCATAATTTGTATGTCAGTAGCATGATGTTAACATTACAAGTTTCTAACATGATTAACATGTTGTTAACATGTTTCTAGCATGATTAACAAGTTAATAACATGTTACTAGCATGATTACCATGTCGTTAGCATGTTTCTAATATGATTAACCTGTTACTAGCATGTTGCTAGCATGATTAGAATGGTGCTAACATGATGTTAACATTAGTAGATTGTTGTTAGCATGATTACCAAGCTACTGTCATGTTTCTAGCATGATTGGCATGTTGTTAGCATGTTTCTAACATGATTAGCAAGTTATTAGCATGATTAACATGTCCTTAACATGTTTCTAAAATGATTAGCAAGTTATTATGTTACTAGCATGATTACCATGTTGTTGGCATGTTTCTGGCATGTTTCTAACATGATTAGCCTGTCACTAGCATGTTGCTAGCATGATTAAAATGTCGCTAGCATGATGTTATCATTAGTAGCCTGTTGTTAGCATTATTAGCAAGCTACTATAATGTTTCTAACATGATTGGCATGTTTTTAACATGTTTCTAACTTGATTAACATGTTGTTAGCATGTTTCTAGCATGATCAGCAAGTTATTAGCATGTTATTAGCATGATTAACATGTCCTTAACATGTTTCTGGGATGTTTCTAACATGATTACAATGTCGCTAGCATGATGTTATCATTAGTAGCCTGTTGTTAGCACAGACCCACTGATTAACATGTTGTTAGCATGTTTCTAGCATGATTAGCAAGTTATTAGCATGATTAACATGTCTGTCCTTCACATGTTTCTAAAATGATTAGCAAGTTCTAAGCATGTTATTAGCATGATTACCATGTTGTTGGCATGTTTCTGGCATGTTTCTAACATGATTAGCCTGTCACTAGCATGTTGCTAACATTATTAAAATGTCGCTAGCATGATGTTATCATTAGTAGCCTGTTGTTAGCATGATTAACAAGTTACTAGCATGTTTCTAGCATGATTGGCATGTTTTTAACATGTTTCTAACTTGATTAACATGTTGTTAGCATGTTTCTAGCATGATCAGCAAGTTATTAGCATGATTAACATGTCCTTAACATGTTTCTGGGATGTTTCTAACATGATTACAATGTCGCTAACATGATGTTATCATTAGTAGCCTGTTGTTAGCATGATTAACAAGTTACTAGCATGTTTCTAGCATGATTGGCATGTTTTTAACATGTTTCTAACTTGATTAACATGTTGTTAGCATGTTTCTAGCATGATCAGAGAGTTATTAGCATGATTAGCATGATTAACATGTCCTTAACATGTTTCTGGGATGTTTCGAACATGATTAGAATGTCAGTAGCATAATGTTATCATTAGTAGCCTGTTGTTAGCATTATTAGCTAGTTACTAGCATGTTTCTAGCCTGATTAGCATGTCACTAGCATGATTCCAGTGGCTATAAATTAAACATTCCCTCAATGTAAGTCTATGGGATTTTTCCCAGTATTAATCCTCATTTTTAGTAAAACCATAAGTCCGATCAGTTAGAAAAGACACAGCAACTGGAGTCAGATCAGTCTGAAGATCTGGCCTGAGTTTGGAGAGTTAAAGCTCGAGGAGGAGGAGCAGTCAGAAATATTAGTCTCAGAAGAAGAAGAATAACCAAGTTTAAAATAGCATTTCAGTAAGATAGCTTTCTCAATACACAGCTCAAACCAACACACCTCTCAGCCAAATCCATCTAAAGTAATATTATAAGGAACATCTAAAAGAAAACATATTGTGATGTAACTTCAACAAAGAAACTTTCCAGCACAGACCCACTTTGAAACCACAATAATCAGCAGTTAATTGCTAACAGCCAGGAAGGCGGCAGCTGGTTGCTAAAATAGAAAAGCCACTGCTGATTTAACCCTCATTGTATGACCATGCTAACAAGACAAATACTGTCCACCCCGACCTGCTTCAGCAAAGCTGACAAATTTGACATGCAGGTGTCAACTATAGCTTGACTGATTCATGTGGGTGTTAACCACTCTTTACTAACACAAAATAATTAACCTGTCATGACAGGATCTATTAGTCCAGCACTGAAACCCCAACGGACAGAGGATTTTTATATCCAGCCATGAGTAAGAATATAGACTTCAATGGTGCCTCCACTGCTGAAGTCCAGGCAATGATCTCTAACACTCAGCAACAATACATCACTGTGCCTTTGAGATAAATGATTCAGGGCCAAAGAAGAATATCCAAGACATTAAACAAGGTCCTGAGGACTCCCTTGGGTGGCATGGGTTTAATGTGAAGTGGTGAAGATGATTGAGGCCTGGAGAATTTCAGCTGTTCTATCAGCTGCTGGTCTTTTCAGCCCCACTCCAGTCTGCAGCCTGACTGAAAGGGACTTGTTAGGTTTTCCCATTTGTGCCCAATCAGGATAAAAGATTCTGGCCAACATATAGTCTGCGCACATGGAGAAGATTTTCACTCCTTACAAACCTCTATTTACTTCTTGTCTCTTGTGTTTTCAGCAACTAATAAGTGTAAAATACTAGAGACCCTAAGAGGACATGATGATAGAAAAAAAGTGCGTAAGGAAAATTTACATTATATTTATATAATTATTTTTATACATCATTGTCTTGCAACAATTTTGCATTCACTCTAAAAACTTTGAGAAAAAAAAAAGATGCATTCACTTTTAAAACTGCATTTTCCTAAAAAAAAAAAAAAAAAAAAAAAAAAAAAAAAAAAAAAAAAAAAAAACAACTTCCACCCAAACTTCACTTGCAAAAACTTTGCGTTCCCCCAAAGAATCTTTACATCCACTTGCAAAAATGTTTGCCTTCTTCCCCAAGAAACTTGATGTTCACTTGCAAAAGTGTTGTTCCACAAAAAAAAAAAAAAAAGAAATTTCAAAAACGTTTGCGTTTTCCCCTAAGCAACTTTACGGTTACTTGATAAACCTTACATTTGCATTACCCCTAAAAACTTTGTTCACTTGGAAAAATGTATGTTCACTTGCAAAAACGTTTGCCTTATTTCCCAAGAAACTTTACTTTTGTATTTTGCAAGCGAACGTAAAGTTTCTTTGTGGAAGAAAGCAAACACTTTTGCAATTGAATGTAAAGTTTCTTGTGGGAAAGTAAAAGTAAGGTTTATTGGGTGGAACACACAGTTGTTCAAGTAACCGTAGTTAAGTTTCTTGGGGAAGAAGGCAAATGTTTTTGCAAGTGAACTTGAAGTAAAACTTTACATTCACTTGCAAAAACGTTTGTGTTCTCCCCCAAGAAACTTTACAGTTACTTAAAAAACTGTGTTAAACCCAAGAAACCTTACTTTTGCATTTCCCCCAAGAAACTTTACGTTCACTTGCAAAAATGTTTGCGTTCCACCCCCCAAAAAAATCTTTACGCTAACTTTCAAAAACATTTGTGTTCTCCCCCAAGAAACTTTACGGTTACTTGAATAACTGTGTTCCACCCAATAAACCTTACTTTTGCTTTCCCACAAAATACTTCACATTCGCTTGCAAAAACTTTTGCATTCTACCCAAAGAAACTTTACGGTACTTTACGGAAACTTTACACCCAAGAAACCTTACTTTTGCATTTTGCGAGCGAACAGAAAGTTTCTTTGTGGAAGAAAGCAAACACTTTTACAAGTGAATGTAAAGTTTCTTGTGGGAAAGTAAAAGTAAGGTTTATTGGGCGGAACACACATTTTGTCAGGTAACCGTAAAGTTTCTGGGGGGAAAACTCAAATGTTTTTGAAAGTGAACAAAGTTTCTTGGGGAACGCAAAAGTTTTGCAAGTGAACATCATGTTTCTTGGGGAAGGCGGCAAATGTTTTTGCAAGTGAACTTGAAGTTTTTTGGGTGGAAGTTTTTGTAAAAGTAAAACTTTACATTCACTTGCAAAAACGTTTGTGTTCTCCCCCAAGAAACTTTATGGTTACTTGAAAAGCTGTGTTTCACTCAAGAAACCTTACTTTTACATTTCTCAAAAAAACTTTCATTTCAAACATTCACTTGCAAAAATGTTTGCCTTTTCCCTTGAAAAACTGGTTTTGCATTCCCCCAAGAAAATCTGTTCAAAAATGTTTGCTTTATCCCACAAAGAAACTTTACATTGACTTGCAAAAATGTTTGTATTTTCCCTTAAGAACTTTTAAGGATACTTAAAAAACTGGTTTTGCATTCCCCCAAGAAACTTCATGTTCACTTACAAAAATGTTTGCCTTTTCCCACAAAGAAACTTTACGTTCACTTGCAAAAATGTTTGCGTTCCACCCCCCAAAAAATCTTTACGCTAACTTTCAAAAGCATTTGTGTTCTCCCCCCAAGAAACTTTACGGTTACTTGAATAACTGTGTTCCACCCAATAAACCTTACTTTTGCTTTCCCACAAAATACTTCACATTCACTTGCAAAAAGTTTGCTTTCTTCCACAAAGAAACTTTCATTCGCTTGCAAAAACTTTTGCATTCTCCCCAAAGAAACTTTACGGTTATTTGGAAAAAAAAAACTGTTACACCCAAGAAACCTTACTTTTGTATTTTGCGAGCGAACGGAAAGTTTCTTTGTGGAAGAAAGCAAACACTTTTACAAGTGAATGTAAAGTTTCTTGTGGGAAAGTAAAAGTAAGGTTTATTGGGTGGAACACACATTTTGTCAGGTAACTGTAAAGTTTCTGGGGAGAAAACTCAAATGTTTTTGAAAGTGAACAAAGTTTCTTGGGGAACGCAAAAGTTTTGCAAGTGAACATCACGTTTCTTGGAGAAGAAGGCAAATGTTTTTGTAAGTGAACTTGAAGTTTTTTGGGTGGAAGTTTTTTTAAAAGTAAAACTTTACATTCACTTGCAAAAACGTTTGTGTTCTCCCCCAAGAAACTTTATGGTTACTTGAAAAGCTGTGTTTCACTCAAGAAACCTTACTTTTACATTTCTCCAAAAAACTTTCATTTCAAACATTCACTTGCAAAAATGTTTGCCTTTTCCCTTGAAAAACTGGTTTTGCATTCCCCCAAGAAAATGTGTTCAAAAATGTTTGCTTTATCCCACAAAGAAACTTTACGTTCTTCTGCAAAAATGTTTGCCTTTTCCCACTAAGAAACTTTACATTGACTTGCAAAAATGTTTGTATTTTCCCTTAAGAACTTTTAAGGATACTTAAAAAACTGGTTTTGCATTCCCCCAAGAAACTTCATGTTCACTTGCAAAAATGTTTGCGTTCCACCCCCAAAAAAATCTTTACGCTAACTTTCAAAAACATTTGTGTTCTCCCCCAAGAAACTTTACGGTTACTTGAATAACTGTGTTCCACCCAATAAACCTTACTTTTGCTTTCCCACAAAATACTTCACATTCACTTGCAAAAAGTTTGCTTTCTTCCACAAAGAAACTTTCATTCGCTTGCAAAAACTTTTGCATTCTCCCCAAAGAAACTTTACAGTTATTTGAAAAAAAAAAAAAACTGTTACACCCAAGAAACCTTACTTTTGTATTTTGCAAGCGAACGTAAAGTTTCTTTGTGGAAGAAAGCAAACACTTTTACAAGTGAATGTAAAGTTTCTTGTGGGAAAGTAAAAGTAAGGTTTATTGGGTGGAACACACATTTTGTCAGGTAACCGTAAAGTTTCTGGGGGGAGAACACAAATGTTTTTGAAAGTGAACAAAGTTTCTTGGGGAACGCAAAAGTTTTGCAAGTGAACATCACATTTCTTGGGGAAGAAGGCAAATGTTTTTGCAAGTGAACTTGAAGTTTTTTGGGTGGAAGTTTTTTTAAAAGTAAAACTTTACATTCACTTGCAAAAACGTTTGTGTTCTCCCCCAAGAAACTTTATGGTTACTTGAAAAGCTGTGTTTCACTCAAGAAACCTTACTTTTACATTTCTCCAAAAAACTTTCATTTCAAACATTCACTTGCAAAAATGTTTGCCTTTTCCCTTGAAAAACTGGTTTTGCATTCCCCCAAGAAAATCTGTTCAAAAATGTTTGCTTTATCCCACAAAGAAACTTCACGTTCTTTTGCAAAAATGTTTGCCTTTTCCCACTAAGAAACTTTACATTGACTTGCAAAATGTTTGCTTTCTCCCATTAAGTAACTTTACATTCAACTGCAAAAATTTTGTATTCTCCCCCAAGAAATTTTACGGTTACCTGAAAAAGTGTGTGTTACAACCAAAGTAACCTTCCTTTTGTATTCCCCCAAGAAACTTTACGTTCACTTTACGTCCAAAAAAAACCTTTACATTCACTTACAAAAAAATGTACTTTATCTCCAAGAAACTTTACGGTTATGTAAAAACTGTTACACCGAAAAAAACATTGTATTTCCATCCCCCAACAAACTTTGCGTTCACTTGCAAAGCTTATTACATTCCCGCAAGAATCTTTACTTTCACTTGCACAAATTTTGTATTCCACTGGAAAAAATGTTTACGTTCACTTGCAAAAATGTTTTTGTTCTCCCTCAAGAAACTTTACGGGTATTTGTAAAAACTTCACACCCAAGAAACATTATGTTCACTTGCAAAAAGGTTGAATTCACTTGCAAAAACTTTGCGTTCCACCAAAAAAAAAACCTTTACGTTCACTTGCAAAAACGTTTGTGTTCTCCCCCAAGAAACTTTATGGTTACTTGAAAAGCTGTGTTTCACTCAAGAAACCTTACTTTTACATTTCTCCAAAAAACTTTCATTTCAAACATTCACTTGCAAAAATGTTTGCCTTTTCCCTTGAAAAACTGGTTTTGCATTCCCCCAAGAAAATTTGTTCAAAAATGTTTGCTTTCTCCCATTAAGAAACTTTACATTCACCTGCAAAAATTTTGTATTATCCCCCAAGAAATTTTACGGTTACCTGAAAAAGTGTGTGTTATAACCAAAGGAACCTTCCTTTTGTATTCCCCCAAGAAACTTTGTTCACTTGCAAAAACATTTGAGTTCTCCCCCAAGAAACTTTACGTTCACTTTACGTCCAAAAAAAACCCTTTACATTCACTTACAAAAAAATTTACTTTATCTCCAAGAAACTTTACAGTTACGTAAAAACTGTTACACCCAAAAAACATTGTAATTCCATTACCCAACAAACTTTGCGTTCACTTGCAAAGCTTATTACATTCCCGCAAGAATCTTTACTTTCACTTGCACAAAGTTTGTATTCCACTGAAAAAAATGTTTATGTTCACTTGCAAAAATGTTTTTGTTCTCCCTCAAGAAACTTTACGGGTATTTGTAAAAACTTCACACCCAAGAAACATTATGTTCACTTGCAAAAAGGTTGAATTCACTTGCAAAAACTTTGCGTTCCACCAAAAAAAAAACCTTTACGTTCACTTGCAAAAACGTTTGTGTTCTCCCCCAAGAAACTTTATGGTTACTTGAAAAGTTGTGTTTCACTCAAGAAACCTTACTTGTACATTTCTCAAAAAAACTTTCATTTCAAACATTCACTTGCAAAAATGTTTGCCTTTTCCCTTGAAAAACTGGTTTTGTATTCCCCCAAGAAAATTTGTTCAAAAATGTTTGCTTTATCCCACAAAGAAACTTTACATTGACTTGCAAAATGTTTGCTTTCTCCCATTAAGAAACCTTACATTCACCTGCAAAAATTTTGTATTATCCCCCAAGAAATTTTACGGTTACCTGAAAAAGTGTGTGTTATAACCAAAGGAACCTTCCTTTTGTATTCCCCCAAGAAACTTTGTTCACTTGCAAAAACATTTGAGTTCTCCCCCAAGAAACTTTACGTTCACTTTACGTCCAAAAAAAACCCTTTACATTCACTTACAAAAAAAATTTACTTTATCTCCAAGAAACTTTACAGTTACGTAAAAACTGTTACACCCAAAAAACATTGTAATTCCATCCCCCAACAAACTTTGCGTTCACTTGCAAAGCTTATTATATTTCCGCAAGAATCTTTACTTTCACTTGCATTCACTTGCACAAATTTTGTATTCCACTGGAAAAAATTGTTTACGTTCACTTGCAAAAATGTTTTTGTTCTCCCTCAAGAAACTTTACGGGTATTTGCAAAATGTTTTTGTTCTCCCTAATAAAAATCTTAAAGGTTACTTAAAAAAAACATTCCTTTTGCATTTCCCAATTACGTTCACTTGCAAAGATTTCCCCAAGAAACTTAAGGTTCACTTGGCAAAAACATTTGCATTACACCGAAAAAATTTTATGTTCAGTTGCAAAAATGTTAAGAGTTCATCCAAAATATTTTGTACTTGCAAAAACTTTTTGTACTTGCAAAAATATTTGCCTTCTTCCAAAAAGAAACTTTACGTTCACTTGCAAAAACCTTAGCATTACACAGAAAAATATGTTATGTTCACTTGCAAAAATGTTTGCATTCTCCCCCAAGAAACTTTACGGGTAAAAATGTGTCACACCCAAGAAACATGTTCACTTGCAAAAACTTCTTAACTTGTAAAAACTTCTCCTCCTATAAAATTTAGGCTCACTTGCAAAACGTTTGCAAGTTTTATTCAGAATCTTTGCATTCACTTGTAAAATGTTTGCACGCTCTCTCCCAAAAATGTTCACATTTGCCCTCACAAAACTTTACATTCACTTTTTCGTTCCCTGGAAACTTTTGCTTGCAAAACCTTTGCGTTCCCCAAAAAAACTTTCTGTTCACTCACAAAGAAAGCAAAATTTTGCTAGGGAACACAATGTTACTTAAAGAAGGGCAAAACTTTTCAGAGAAAATGCAAAATCGTTGGAATATAATTTTCTCTGATATTCTACATCAATATGTCCCTTTAGGGGCTCCATATAATACTCTCAGCTAAATGTTTAAATAAATCCCACCCAATTACACAGATCTTCCTCCAAAAAGAAAATGCAAAAAAAAAAAAAAAAAAAAAAAAAAAGACAAGGGCAAATAGTTCACAGATTGTGTGATTCTTACCTTTGAGGTCCTCAGAGAAGAAAGCGGAGTGTCTTGAAATAAACAGTTTCAGCTGTTCATCTATATTGCAGGCGGTCAAGTTGACGTTCCAGGAGCGAATACCTACACAAAAAGGAAACCGGCCCAGTCAGACTGCAGTCAAAACAAGCAAAAGCTCAATTATTCATGGACCACATTCACTGTCCACTGAAGACAGTGACATTGAGCACTTTCACAGAGTCAAGAGACACTGACACAAACTGTATTTATAAACCTTCTGGTGAGATTTTTTGTGTCTGCGGTTAAAGAAACGAGTGGGTGAACCACAGCTTTCAGACTTTTAGTGAAAACATGAGGCCAAGCAGCGTTCTTCTTTAGATACACATTTTATAACCAAACAAGAGGTCAAAGTCAAACTTGGATGGAGTTTGTGTTCTTCGAACAGAAATAACCCAAAGAGAGAGAGAGCAGAAGTTACACACAGTTCAAAAGCAAACTGAAAAAAGCTTTTTTTTTTTTCCTGTGCCAAAATAAGATGACCTCTTCCTACCATTGACTCACTTAAAAAGAACCATACTACTGCGATAACAGCATGGTTTTTTTCCCCTTACGTACTGCCCAAACTGTGATTTTAAACCAAATTCTCAGCAGTAGTGGATGGTCCCAATACATTTTGACAGCAGCTTGCATATTTTCCAACAGTGTAGTTGAGCAACAAGCCTCTGACTAGCGACGTAGCATGGCAAAACAGACCTGAACCAAGTGAGCTCAAATAATCACCGTCTCATGAAATGTCTCTCTCATATGTTGCATTCACTGTAGAAGTTAAATGTATTTTAGTGAATCAGCTTGTGCAGAAGATTCACGTAAATAATTCACAGATTTTTTTTCACCATTAAAATATTTAGTTAAATGCTGTGGTTTTATAAAATGTGACCCTGGACCATAAAACCAGTTTTAAGTAGGACTGGTATATTTGTAGCAATAGCCAAAATTACATTGTATGGGTCAAACATATTATTTTTCTTTTATGCCAAAACTCATTAGGATATTGCCAAAAATCATGTTCCATGAAGATATTTTGTTTTCCTACCATAAATATATAAAAACTTAATATTTGATTAGTAATATGCATTGCTGAGAACTTCATTTGGACAACTTTACAAGGTGATTTTCTCAACATTTTGATTTTTTTGGACCCTCAAATTATAGACAGTCAAATAGTTGTATTTTGGCCAAATATTGTCCTATCCTGACAAACCATACTTCAATGGAAACCTTATTTATTCAGCTTATTATTGGTTTTGTGTTCAGTGTTTCTAGTTCAACTGTTGCATTTTATATATTTATTAAAAATATATCTGTTCAAACGTAATAGTGTCAACCTCTTAACTAAAAAAACTTTAATACAGTTGCTTTATTAAGAGTCAATGTATAATTTATGTATATAGTGTGATAAATACACCTACTGTAGCTGAAAAATTAAAGCACTGTTGGCTTTATTTGTATATTATGTGTATTTGTAAAATGTTGCCTATATTTGTTGTTATTTTTTTATTAACAAACCTTTAGGTCAAGGTTTTAAAATAGAAAAATCATTCGGCTGTACTGCTCAGACAACCCAAAATAGTTAAACCAACATGACAAATAATCGATAACATGTTTGTCTGCAAGATGTCTGTTAAAGATCTCTTGATCTGGAAACCATCTGCTGTGTACAAACGTCTGGCAGACGTCTGTAAGATGTCAGTTTTACATACATTCTAACTATAAACATCTTAAAGACATCAAATAGACGTCTGTTTGACATCTGATAGGAAACATCCAATAGACATCCCTGATAGCACACGTACATCTTAGATATGTCTATTTGATGTCTACATTTACATCTGCAAGACGTAGTTTACTCATCTGCAATACGTCTATTGAACGTTTCCTATCAGATGTCAAATAGATGTCTTTTAGATGTCTTTAAGATGTTTATGAATTAGAATTAGGGCTGGGTGAATCTTTCGATTTTTTCGATAAATTCAAATTTACATTTTAAGACGGTTTAATTTTATTAAATCGGGGTATCACGATTTTTTTTATAAAAATACTAATATATATATATATATATATATGCGTGTGTGTGTATTCAGAACGGAAAACAAATAATGCGTTCTGGTAACGCGAGTCACTAAGGTGACATGATTAGCTGCTTGCTAGCAAGTTAGCCTGTTACATTACAGTACATACATTTTCACTTACCACATAAACAGAGTAGAGAGATGATTGAAGACAATGGCGAATTATTTGCAGATCAGGGCTCTAGAGTGCGACCTAATTTCTCAATGGTGCGACTGGCGCGACCAGCAGTTCAAGGGCAAAAAAAAAAAAAACTACTACGTGCGACTGACCCAACCAGCATATTTGTATTTGCGCTGAGGGGAGCTTCAAAGGTTTCTGTGTGTTTTGCACGTTGACTAATGTATCTCAAGTGTAGAGAGAGTGTAAATAAGAGACTGAATGGGCAGTAGCTTCGTTTATTATAATAGAGCTTTGTGAGATTGCGAACTAAGATGAGTGACAGCTTTTAATAATTTTTAAGGGAGTTTGTAAACAAGATATTGCTTTATTACAACAGTTAAATACACAAGAAGTTATTATTAAGTGACTTACATTGTCTGACTATAACACTATTGCCTGATTTTGCTCCATTTCATCGTCAAAAGTAGTCTGAAACAAGTCACAGCTGAGCCGCTGCGCATCTCCACTCAAACACAGCGGTGTTTCGTTTATGAATGAATGTGCGTTTTTAAACCAATCTAGTGAAATGATTCAATTCCCCATTCATAAAGAGTCACTTGCTTTATTCTTGAATGAACCATCCGTTTAAACGAATCAAATGAATATGATTCAGTAATTAAATCAGTGTCTTACCACCACCTGCTGGCAGATCTGTTCAGTTATTTAAATCATTTAATATTTCTGTGTTCAAAATTGTATATTTTTGTATACGATATAAGTGCAAGAGAAAAGCATGAAAATAAATATTTTCCTCCCATCTCATATTTATTTGTCTTACAAACATTTACTGTGTCTGCTATGATAAGAATGGGGCCTGGTGGAAAGCAATCACTGATGCAGTTGCAATGTATATTACAAAATATATGGTGACCATTTATATTGTGGAAAAGCTGGGGTTTCTTTACATACTAAATGTAGTAGGGGGGGGGGTCGATTTAAATTGTAAATCGGATTTTTTGTGAAAAAATCTGGGATTTTATTTTGAGGCCATATCGCCCACCCCTAATTAGAAAGTATGTAAAACTGACATCTTATAGACGTCTGCCAGCAGATGCTTTCCAGATCAAGAAATCTTTAACAGATATCTTGCAGATGTATGTGTGCTATCTGGGCAGTGTATAACAATAGTAAACATGACCGCATCTCAACAACTTAAAATTACAAAGTAGTTTGTTTCTAACCCTGATAGCACACGTACATCTCGAAGACGTCTATTTGACATCTGCAAGACATCTGCAAGATGTATAGTTTGCTCATCTCCAATACGTCTGTTGGACGTTTCCTATCAGAAGTCAAATAGACATCTATTAGATGTCTTTAAGATGTTTATGAATTAAAATGCATGTAAAACTGACATCTTACAGACGTCTGCCAGACGTTTGCACACAAAAGATGCTTTCCAGATCAAGAGATGGGCCAAAATGGCAAAAAACACACCGTTGCAGATGCAAAACGAGTGGCACGACTGCGGTTGAAATCAACAAAAGAGCTCCTTCCTATTTAAAGTTGCTGACGCCATTGAAAACAGTAGAAATCTCATTCCTGTCAGATTAGCGAGGTGGAAGCTGCGGCGTCTGACCAGGAAGAGAAGGAAACGCTGGCAACAGTCACAAAGAGGATGTGTGCGTATCAGTCACACGGCCCTTGTGTATAGTTCCAGATAAAGAGACTGAAAATCAAAGGAACGCAGATGATAAAAGACAAATAGCTACAGCAATCCCAGCTGCGCACACACAATCTTCTCTGGTCTCAGTCTGACTAAAAATTGGACAAACCCCTTCGAAAAGCCGGTATAATCAGTTGTGTTTCAACAAGGCAGATGTACCTCGCACATATTAAAGATGAACTTTGAACCAACAAGCACAATGAGGAAGGAGAGTCTGCAAACACAAGACTGAGGCTATATATAACCATGCAAAAGATCTGCTTCGCTTTACAGCGACTTTCAACAGAGAAAACAAGGCAGTGACGCGTATCTGCTGCTATACGAACGCGCTTATCTTTCTTTCACAAGAGGGTGCGTTCAGATTGGAGGATTGCAGGCTGGGAGAGATTTCAAGCAGGTCATCTGAACAGGGAAGTCACGTTGTCTTAGCCATGCTGAAGTAAATGAGCTGCATTATTTATGCTCTGCAGAGCAGGCTGGGTCTTTTTATGAGCTTTGGGATCCAGGAGTCAAGAATCTGACAAAAGAAGCCTGAAATACTGAAAAACCAAAAGCATTATTTGTTTATTTACACCTCAGAGATGATATGCACAGTAGATGCATTGACTGGAGTCATGCTTCCTCATATTGATTTAAGATGCTATACAGGTTTTATGCCATGCTTGAAAGCCGAGAGCCCCAGTTCAGCAGTAAATATCTGTGCATGAGCCCTCTGTGGGCATTCATCTCATTTTAGTTCCTACTCAGCTGACTAAATGAAAGGAGGTCAAGGTCACATGAACAAAAGGCAGCCTCTGGAGTTGATATTTGGTTACATTGATGCCATGCAACAGCTTTTAAGATGGTAATTCTGCAAAGTATCATATGCTATAATCAGATACATCACTTGGGCTTTTATGTTAGGTTACTAGCAATAGTCCTTAAAGTTAAAATAAGTCTAAACTAGAAGTAGAAACTTTAAATGGTTATTTTTTATTTATATTTCAACATATTTGCACTAATAACAAAAACAACAACAACTGCAACAGTACTACTACTAATAACAACAATAATAATAAATAAACTCTAGCAACATGAGGTACCAAAAAACAGACTTCTGTCATTTTCCGATACATTAGTTACATTGTTTTCAGCGTTTTTTCTCTTCATGAGAGTGATGGGCGAGGGAAGCGCGCTTGGCTCTCATTCAATCACCATCCATAGTAAGACGAAACTTTACCTCTTTCAATCTCTGACACCAGTAAATCCACAAACCCAGCCGGACCGGGCTGTCCAACAATGACCAACAAAGAGTATTTCTCGCTGCAGAAACCGGGTCGAGCGCTTCGGTTGGAGTTTTCCATGCTTGCCAACTCGCCGATGTGGTCTGCCGCCATGTTGCAAAGTTTACACAAATTCGTGATGTCCGATTCGCGAGCGAGTCGTTCGAATGACTCGGTTCACCTTAATGATTCGGTCGAACCGATTCTCTCTGGATATTTTGCGGAGGAACATTCTGTGGAGCAATGGAGCAACATACATAAACTATTGACACCAATGATTCTTTCTTTCTTTTTTTTACGTAATGGTGTTAACTGAACACAAATTAATAGGTTATCTCAATTTCTAATAACTTATTCGAAAACGTCGTGGTAACAGCCAAACATTAATGTAGGTGCAAAACTAAAATAATAAAAAATATCACTGAACCGGTTCACTGAAATGAATCGTTCGAACGAACCGACTCGCTCAAATGAATTGGACAACCCAACGGTAAGACAGGCGATGCGTTCAGGGAAACACCCACAATTTATACACAAGGGGTGGGGAATGCAGGTTGACGTCGTTTGTGTCCAATCAGTTGATAAAGAGATTGCAAACTGGTATTTTAGAAAGATTTAGAAACTCATATTAAGAGAATCCTAAGTGTTTGGTAGAAAATGTGTGTATTTGCGGACCATATTTGATGTGCTTTTTTCTATTTTCAGAATAACTTCTATTTTATTAGGAAAATGCTAGTTAAATTAGAATTTAGCTGTTTATAAACATAACTTCTTACATTTTATATGCATAAACGTTTTGGAACAAATTAAAAAAATAAAAAGAAGCTGATATGTCACCCTGGACCACAAAACCAGTCATAAGCGTATGATGATTCGGTTCACTTTAATGATTCGGTCGAACCGATTCTCTCTGGATCTTTTGCGGAAAAACATACTGTGAGAGAACAAATATAGCAAGATAAACACATATTTAACATCAATAATTATTTATTTTCTTAAAAAAAAATACGGTGTTTCAAAAAATTGTTACGAAAAATCTGGTATCAATTTATTGGCTACTGAATACGAATTACTATGTTATCATAATTTATTATAACGTATTCGAAATCATGGTGATAACAGCCAAGCATTAATGTAGGTGCAAAACAAAATGAAAGACTTCACTGAACCATTCACTGAAATGAATCGTTCGAATGAACCGACTCGCTCAAATGAATTGGACAACCCAATGATAAGACAGCGATGCGCTCAGGAAAACACCCACAATTTATACACAAGGGGTGGGGAATGCAGGTTGACGTCATTTAAGTTTACACAAATTGGTGATGTCCGATTCACAGACTCGGTTCACTTTAATGATTCAGTCGAACCGATTCTCTCTGGATCTTTTGCGGAGGAACATGCTGTGAGAGAACAAATATAGCAAGATACATACCGATTTGACAACGATTTTTTCTTTCTTTGTTTTAAAGAGCGAGTGTTTCAATAATTGATCCGAAAAATCGAAAAATCACCAAATGAATCTGGTCTCAATAGGCTACTGAACACGAATTAATATGTAATCTTCATTTCTAATAACTTAATCGAAAACATGGTGATAACAGCCAAACATTAATGTAGGTGCAAAACAAAACGAAAGACTTCACTGAACCGGTTCACTCAAATGAATCGTTCGAACGAACCGACTCGGTCAAATGAACTGGACAACAAAACAGTAAGACAAGAGATGCGGTCAGGGAAACACCCACATATATACACAAGAGGTGGGGAATACAGGTTGAAATAATTTGTGTCCAATCAGTTGATAAAAAATATTGCAAATAGGTATTTTGGACAGATTCAGAAACAGCGTATGGTAGAAAATGTGTGTATTTGCGGACTGTAGTTGATGTGTTTTTGTTTCTTTTTTCACAATGGCGTCTATTTTATTTGGAAAATGCTAGATAAATTAGAAGTAAGCTGTTTACCAACTAAATTTCTTACATTTTATAAATGACCTTTTTTATGCATAAACATTTGGAACAAACTAAAAAATAAAAAGAAGCTATAAGAGTCTTTTTTTTATTGGAATATATATACATCATTTAAATAAATGTTCATCATCTGAAATAAATAAGCAGTCCATTGCTGTATGGTTTGTTCGGATAGGACTATATTTGGCTGAGATACAAATTTGAAAAAATGAAATCTGAGGCTGAAAAAAAAATATATATATATATTAATTGCAATATTGAGAAAATCGCATTTAAAGTTGTCCAAATGAAGTTCTTAGCAATGCATATTACTAATCCAAAATTAAGTTTTGATATATTTATGGTAGGAACTTTACAAAATATCTTCCAGGAACATGATCTTTACTTAATATCCTTATGATTTTTGGCATAAAAGAAAAAATGATAATACAATGTATGTTTGGCTATTGCTACAAATATACCAATGCTACTTAAGACTGGTTTTGTGCTCCAGGGTCACACATATGAAACATTTAGCCTACTAAATATGTACTACATGCAAACTTAAAGGAATATGGGGTTAATATTTTATTGCTGGTCAATATTTCCTTCTAAAATATTTTGGTTTTAACGTTTGCAGCAATGTGGCAAATGGTTTCTAAAAGTACAAATATTTAATTTTGACTCCTAACTCATTATTGAGGTACAAAGTGCATGCCGAAATAAAATGATATATTGCCAGCCCTATCTTTTTATGAAAATATATTTGAATATATGCGAATCAACAAACCCATCAGTGTATGCACAGGTGATTAATTATTAATGTCTTATCTACTGTTGAACTTTTATTAGTCTGCTGGTAGGAGCTGTATCTGTTAAAAAGTTCAAAGTGCTCTTCACTAATTTGCTATCTCTTATATGACACCAGAACCTTATTTATTTAGGTTTCGTTTTTTAGGAACTGTAATTGGTTGAAGCTTTGCGCCACCTAGTGGCCACGAAATGACAAGACTTTACCAGTCAGTAACAGCTGAGCAATATAATACTAGTCCACAGTTCATATTTAAAGACAGTGCTCTCAGAGTAACCAGACTTTGAATAAAAAATAGAGATATATACAAAAATGCATGCATTTATTTGATGTGTCCGTTTGCATTAATAAAACATGTTACAACTGATGGAAACAAGAACCATCTCTACCAATCATCTGTAGGTACAACAATGACAGAAGGAGGCATGTTTTCACAAACACTTGAGGATGGAGAAGCTGCAGGTGGTTCCTCCTGGACAGCTGCACAGCTTCCCGAAGCGAGCGCCTTTGCGGACCGCACACTGCTCACCTGCATCACACTGAACACACCATTGCTTGTATCAAGGTTTGTCAAGTTTTATATTATGGTTTCCATATTACATAATTACATTAGTAAGTACTGGTTATACCAAGTACCTTGCATAAAATTGGTCATTTTTCATGCAGTACGTTTTTATTTTCCAATCTCAAAATGAAATTCTGCCATCGTTTACTTAAGCAATAAGGTACGAGAGCGTCGTGCGTCGTGCCTAACAACGCCCTTCAGCCGTGATTTATTCACGATACAGCACGGCCTCAAGTACCTTATTGCTTTTATAAAACGGTTACCACACAATAAAAATATTAAAATCTAAAATATATATTAATTTATATATATATATTAGGTTGTACATTTTCATAAAGTAAAATCATTAACTGTCTTCCGCTGTAAAAAGTAGTCCCTAACTGCTAAAGCTTTGATTACGTTGCTAAGGGTGGTTGCTAAGGAGGTTCAATGATACACAAAACCGTTGAGTGAAGCGGCCATAGCCGTGCAGTATCATGAATACGACACAGCTGCTGACCAATCAGAATTGAGGAATGGAACTAACCAAGCGACTTTTGGAACAAGAATGAAAATATTCCTAATGTTCACACTCACTTTTTGTCCAACCATTGAAAGTTGAGGTAATCAACATGGTCAAGCTTCAAAAAGTACCTAATCATAAAAGTAATCCGAGTAAATCGTTTTAATCCAAGGCTACTGATGATTTTTAACGGTTTATATCATAAACTGCTTTTAAAATGGCCTTTTATGCACATATAAATCAACACACATACATAGAGCTCATCAAATATGTGACTCTGGACCACAACACCTAAAAAAAAAATCTTAAGTAGCCAAAAATACATTGTATTTGTCAAAATTATCATATATTTTGATTGGTAATATGCATGGCTAAGAACTTGATCTGGACAAATTCAAAGGTGATTTTCTCAATATTTTGATTCGCACCATCAGATTCCAGATTTTCGAGTTGTATCTTGGCCAAATATTCTCCAATCATAACAAGCCATCAATGAAAAGCTTATTTATTCAGCAAATCAAGTTGACCCTCGTGACATTTTGTGGTCCAGGGTCACATATGGTAAACGGAAACTCAGACGATCATGTTACGAAACTAGACTTTCAATGGATGGTCAAAAATGGTGAGAGGATATTAAAAATATCAAAATTTGTGTCAAAGATGAATGACAGACTTGGATGATCATGAAGTTGGAAAAAAATGTCATATTTTTCTAATACATTAAATTAAAAGGTGAATACATTTTTTGCAACATATTCGCCACAAACACTTACCAAGGGAACCCAACCAAACTTCTTCTCCGCAGTGGGAATCTGTTTGTTTCTCAGTTTTTCAAGAACTTCTTGAAGAGCTTCGATCTGTAAGATATTATTTTCACTTTCTCAATTCATTTATCCATTAATGCTAACTTCTTAGAATGATTTCCAGAGTGACTGAACCACACTCTTAAAAATAAAGGATGCTTCCGGACGCCATAGAAGAACTTTTCTGTCTTAAGGTTCCATAAAAGAACCTTTCTGTTTCTCAAAAGGTTCTTTGTGGCGAAAGAAGGTTCTTCAGATTATAAAAAGAACTCAATGGCTCTTTGTGGAACCAAAAACGGTTCTTCTATGGCATCGCTGAGAAGAGCTTTTCATTTTTTAAGATCTAAACAAAAGTTATCTTACCAGTTCTTTCTCCTCTTGAGCCTTCATGTTGTCTTGTAGCGAACGGATCTCTAGGACATCATCACAGCTAACTAGTAGCATTAAGATGGAGCAGGTTACGGTTAGAAGGAAGATCCGATCACTAACCATTGTGTCGAGAAACGGGACTTGATTTGAGACAGGCGTCTGTTGTGTCCGACTCTTCTCAAGTAACAGAAGGAGGACCATCTCAAGCACTTATAAGCTCTCTGTGCAATGACACAAATCTGCTCTAAATGCATCAACGTGAGATGTAGTAGATGTCACGGGTCATGATCCCACAGCACCTCCGAAGGCAATGCAAACTATACTCTGTCTCCACAGTTGGAAGAACGTCAGCATGATGATTCATACGTCTGACCCATGAACCTCAAACACCGAACCGCTGATGTACACCTAACCTCATCTTTGACTGTGATCACCAATCATTTTTATTTCCGGAGAAGATCATTTCATTACCGGAGCCTCCATGACAAGAAATTGCCATTTTAAGAGTTGCAAACAATTCCTTTTGTAAATCTATTTTGGTTTTGTGGGTCATATGGGTGAAAACGAAACATGCAGGATGTCTCAATGCTAATGGAAAAATAATAAAAACATCTCAGCTTCAGCAAATAACTAATAACTGAACAATTGCAGTAATACCATTCACTAGAAGAATCAAAATTCTTTTCCAAATAATAGGAGTAAGAAATGAAAAAGATTGAGGCACTGCAGGCAAAAAAGTTTGAGATTTTGAGCTTTCTGGTTTTTCATAAAGTGTTTTTTTTCCAGACTACACTCCTAAAAATAAAGGTGCTTCACGATGCCATTGAAGAACCTTTTTGTCTAAATGGTTCCATAGAGAACCTTTAACATCTGAAGAAACTTCTTCTGTTTCACAAAAGGTTCTTTGTGACAAAAGAAGGTTCTTCAAATTATAGAAATGGTTCTTTTAAGAACTTTTGACTGAATGGTTCTTTGTGGAACCAGAAATGGTTCTTCTATCGCTGTCAAGAACCCTTTAAAGCACCTTTATTTTTAAGAATGCAGGGGAAAGAAAACATCCAGAAGACACAGTTAAGTGTTTCTTTTATAGCACTTTATCTATTTGTGCCAATAGATTTCAAATACAATAAATATTTGTAAAAGCCGTTTTCTCAAAATGAGTTTTTTTTCTTCTTCTACACTGAGCCATAAATCTTCACTTCAGTAGCACTTACACACACCAAACTTTACATTTTTATTCCTGACTATATCCTGAGGGATTTGTTCACATATAATTTGGTTGAGTTTAACATTTTATTCCCCAAAAAACAGGAAAAAAATATAGTGTTTCTTGTCTGTCCTGAAGTTTTTTCTAAATTATGGAGTGACAATATGAGACCCTCTGTAAAAACTGGTGACTCTAATTTGTCACAAAAATTAAACAAGATAGACTTTTAAAACTGACTTCATCCAGTCCAGTGTTTAGATTTTCGTACATATTTAAACCCAACGTTTAAAATGTTTGCAATTATCAATGTAATCAATCGACTGGGTAAGCAAGGCAATAACTATTAGTTTTTTTTTTCCTTTTTACCCTATTCACTTGCAGTGTCTCACCTTAAATGAATCAATTATAGAGTATGTACTTTGAAAATAAAAATCAGTATTCAAAACATTGGTAAGCTTATAAAAAGGATTTATCATTTGTCTGGTCGGATTTCGCAAGTTAGGTTCAAGTAATTTGTCTTTGCTTTTAAGTCACTTCATAAACAAAAAAGTCTGGTTATTAAGTGAGGAGATGCGTTAGTTCTGCCCTCTTGTAGCCCTAACTTTATAAACTTAATGGTATATCATTCAAAACAGCATCTATTTGAGGAATTATCTGTTGTTAACAAAGAACCAGAGATGCCACAGAGACTATTTCATAACTGATCCAGAGATGGACAGGTAAGATATCAATCGTTATGTCGAATGTTAGCGTTGCTTAACTGAGAAGTTAAGCAAGCTAACGTTTGTATTAAAGCACTAATAAGTAAAAACTAGTGTCTCAGACATTTACCTGGTTAAACCATTATTTACAGGTATTCATTCAACCCTTAGGCTTTTGATATCGTTCGCGATAATTCGACAATATGAATATGAGCAATGCTCTCACATGACATGAGTAAATGCGCGGGCACAATAAGCGGGAAAAATGACTTTTGTCGATGTAGCGATTTATGAAGCACAACTCAGAAGTCACTTTTAAACGAACTTACTGTTAGGTAACGAAGCAAATTCGCGTTACCAACTTGCATTTTTTGCTTAATACAAGTGGTAAAATCTTTTGCTCTATTTCTCCCACAGAAATTCAGTGAACAACGGTAAACGTGAAAGCTCTTTAACTCGCAGTTTTACATCTCGACCACCAGAGGGCCAAATCTTCCATATTTGAATATTGCACGTTGATATTCTATTCATATTTTTTTCCAAGCACATTTTACCATTTCCAAACAACATGTTTTTAATTTTGTATGTATATAAGTGATACAAAATTGTCCATGAAGACTGAGAAACTCCTGATATTCAGATGTGAATAATTATAAGGCATGTTTTCTATTACAGATTAATAGAGCCAAAAAATAGATTTCACTCAGACTGAAAAGACAATTTTTTTTAAATGCCCTATTCCCTAAGGATTCAATACTAATGCAATACTAAATTTGCAATTGCAAAAGTAAAGGCATGACCATTGGACTGCGAAGTGCTCAGTGGGTCGGACTCGGCATGGTCCGAAAAAATCAGGTGAGGAAGAAAAGACATGTTAACTTCAAAAGAATTAGCTATCAGGGACCATTTAGTCTCCAGTGCCATCATTTTCCAGAACTGCAACCTTTAACAAACCTCTCCAAAAGTGCAATGTGTCAGGTTCTCATTGACTTTGCATGGGTAAAAAAAAAATTCCCAAAATTACCTTCACTTAATAAGAATAACATGCTAAAGTGTTGTGAAATACTTAAAGACGGTTATTCTATAGGCTTTATAGACAGATAAGTTGAGAGTGACTCTTGAAAGACCAGCATCACATCCTCTTGTACCACTCTTTCAAGAACTTAACTTCAAAAATTTGGCAGTTAGTTTTCATCTCTGCAAGAAAGGCTTCTCAGGATAGGAGACAGACAAAAAAAAAAATGAACTCCCAAAACTACTGCCAGATTCTTGAAGATAAATCCTTCAAACAAGTGGTAAAAGAAGATGTGATGCTGGATGCTTTCAAGAGTCATTCTCAACTTATCTGTCTATAAATCCTATAAAAATCTTCAAAAGTCTTCATGTAGGCCTATTTCACAAAACTTCAGCATGTTATTCTTAGCATGTTAATTTGAGAGATTTCACTTCTGGAGACTCCAGGTGGGTTGCAGTTCTGGAAGATGGTGGCACTGGAGACTGAATGGTCCTTGATGGTTTCACACCTAATTCTTCAACCTAATTCTAAATTCGTTTTTTCTGACCCGTGCTGACCCAACAAGGATTTCGCTGTCCAATGGTCATCCCTTAACTTTGCAGATTGCAGTATTGCATTTTTATTGTATCCTTCTCATGGGAATTTAATAATTTTTGACTTTTCCAAACTTACGTTTTGGCTCATTTTAACTGGAAAAGATGAACTGGAAAATATTTATGCACACCTGAATATAAGGAGTTTCTTACTTTCAGTCTTAATCGACAATTGTATAGCACTTATACATGATTAAATACAAAATTAATAGTCGTTATTAAGATGGATGTGGTTTGGAATTTGTAAAACATGACTAATAATGGACACAGTGCAGACGTGCATCACAATTCCAACAATTCATCAAACAGCATATTTGTATCTTGGTCTTTATTGTGAAATATATGACAATGTAGTGTGAATTTTTGTAAAATCCACAAATAAATGATTGATACTTTATTCAAAACGTCAAAAAAAAAACACATTCTAAGAATGATAGTTGAATTTCACTTCAACCTTCCTACTTTATTATTTTAGGTACTCATTTAAACACACACACAGGCCGCTCAACTTAACAGATCCTGGTCGCTGAACACAGTGTCTGCTCCGGTCGGGTTCGGCTGTGAAGGCTCTGTAGCGTTTGGAGGAGCTGGAGGAGCTGTGGCAATGACCGGCTTGAACTCTTTCCAGGGTTTGGTAGGACAGTTGAGCGGCGTGCCTTGGGTCGGGCTGATGCTCTCCTTGGATTCCTCTGAGGATTCCTTGACTTGTGTCTTTGGAGCCGACTGAGGCATGATCCGAAGAGGAGACCAGCCTGGTGGCCGTTTAAATCTTGTGACAGTCTGAAAACAAGACATTGGGCATCGATGGGTTTATTGAAAATCAATTGCAATGCTGTGCAAAAAATCAATTATTTGATGGGGTGTCTCACCTTAATGACCACTTCCTCACATTCAACATGCACTTCTGGGCCCTCGTGCCTCCAAGGAGCCACATCCACAGTAGAGTTACACTGCATAACCTCCTAAACAACAACCTTATGTGAGATGCTACAAGTACACAAGTACACTTTCCTTAAAATTGATCAGACAAAGAACTTTCAGTGTTATTGTGCCATCTCAGACCAAATTAAAAACCTATTAAATCAGACTAGCATTCAAAATGTTATGACATATACCGTATGTATATACTGTATGTTACTGAGTGATTTTGGATGGTACCATTTTTTCCTGCATTGGGTGGCACTCCTCAGTAACTGATTTGAATTCTGCCTTGGTGCAGTTGCTCTTCTCAATCTGAAACTGCAATTTATACCTGAATCCAGCAACCACCTACACACAGAGAAGATCAACAATGTCGCAACATTAACCTTGATAGACATGAGGTCAACCAGTCTACATTTGACCAATCTGACAAAAAAACAAAAACAGTCCAATGGATTAAACAAATTAAAAAAAAGGTGATTTTACATTGATATTCATGCATTTGGAAGATGCCTCTAACCAGTGTTGGGCATGTTACTTTAAATAAGTGATGACAAATAGTGACAAATAGTAACTGAGTTATCATTATAAAAGTAACTAATTACCAGGGAAAGTAATTATTGTGGTCCTTTAAATGAATAAAAATATGTTAAACGAACAAACCATTGTACACTAATCTACTCTATTTTAATGTTGCTATGGGACAATGTGAGAGACACCTTCCAGGGGCTAAATATCACATTTTTGGGGTCATGAAAAACATCCCACAGATAAGAATAAGGTACAGTATAATCATAATTACAACAGAACAATGTGTTTTTGTAAAATAAAGAAAATACACAGGGTGCATTCTATGCCGTCTCGTCTCCGTTGCCTCTTTTCACAGACATGTAAATAAAACAACCTGAACATTACAGACATAAAAAATACATGTATAGATTGCTTGAAATGGCTACTTTTAAATGACAAAACAAATTGATCTCTGATAAAGAAATCTGTATGATACCTACGCGAGCTCCGGTTTTTCCTGTCTAAACTCATCTTTTAATGTAATCACACCCACGGTCCATGTGAGATGTGCGGAGCCACATCATTTCCGTAAACAAACGTGAACGTTCATCAAGTTAATCCGCTTCAGTGAGCTCAATTAACCTTACCAAAAAGAAGTATACTTCAAGTTTATTTTATCAGGTATACTTAAGTAAAGTTCAAGTATATCTTTAAGTATACAAATATCAGTGCACTAGATGGAGTTGATTAACCCCCCAAAGCTTGACAGTCATTATTGCCTCTTCATGGGTCTACATTTTATTCATAACGTTACTCAGTTTTCCATATCGATGGTTTTGATGCTGTTTTATGTCTGGTGATTGTGTTAGATTACATGTGGGAGCATCTGTTGTTTCGGTTTCTTCTTCACTTGTGTTTTGTAAATTCTGTTCAGAAGATGTGCAATAGTGCCCCTAGCTTTTAACAATGGTTCTCAGAGCACAAGTAGAGCTGAAATATATAATAAAATCACTTTTTCTAAGTATAAGTCAAGTATACTTAAATCAGGGTATCTGCAGATATGAACAAGTGAAAATTAAAAGACCTTTTTAATACCACCTTTTATGAAATTTAAGACCTAAACCTGTAATGGAAATATACGTTATATTACATGCATATATGCAATATTTAATTTCTTTAATGTAAAAAGTAAACAATATTTCATGGCTCTCATAAATTTTATTTATTACTCCGATATACAGTGAACTTTTCATATCAGCAGATACTATTCCACACAAAATATCCCCATAAAAGTACCACTTAGAGACATCTGGTGATGTAAACAATTCATTCTGAAGCAATATTTTCATCAGTGCTCTATTAGCTTTTATGTCTTAAAGCTGCATATTTGATTTGAGCCCTTTTTTTTACTTTTGAAATGTATGAATCACCTTTGAAATGATTACAATTTATCAAATTCTATATGGCTGTTAGCAGTCAGATTACATTAATTTACACTGCAAAATTAAAAGTGCAATAAAAGATGTTATGAGAATAACGTTTTAAATACATTTATGAATGTACAAATTAGAAATGTTGGGGTGGGGACGCATCCTTTTAAACACTAAACTACCAGCAGGTGGCGGTAAGTCACTTCATGAGCGAGTTATTGAGTTATTTCAAGTGATTCAAGCCAAACGCTGAATCGTTTAGTAGTAAAACGTTGCTTGGAGAATGTGCTATACTTCTGCTGTGATTCTTGTTTGGAACTATTTCCGTTGGTGAAACAGAACAAAACAGTAAATATTTTGTCTAAAATGCAAGTAACTACTTGACTAACTAGTTTATTAAACTAAAATTAATGTAACATTTGTATCATGAGAATATTCAGCAAAAAGCTCCCTTGGTATATTACTATATCATGTTATAAATAAACTATACATTTTCAATTGTTGCCTCAGTGTGTTTTTTTAGAGTTTCTTTATGTGTGCTGTTACGCTCATTTGTTTTAAAGTATGTCACAAAGAGACCAGAAATACACTATCCATTATCAATTGCTGTTTACGTTGAATGTATTAAAATAGGAATCTTTCTTGCCTTACGATGCTTCGCTGGTTATTTGTGTCACTTCAGTTTTAATCAGGCTGTTTGTTCGGTCTATATATATTATTATTATTAATATTGAGACCATTATATACAGAAAAGAAGCTTGTTGGACCTGTATTCCGCTACTGCGATTCTGTCTGAAGACGCAGTAACTACCGCAGGGGGAGGGAAAAAAAATCTTCAGTCCGTCAGACACTGCGGTCATGCCAGTCGCGTCTTGAAAACACACGGTCACGCCAGCCGCACTTTTTTTTGCATGCACGTCTAATCGCGGACTTACGGTATGGGTTCTGGGAGCGGTCAAAATGTATTTAAAGACGCTGTTAGAACGGCGTTTTCTTTATGCGTTACGTGATATATTTTCCATCAGGACCTAAATTAAGTAATGAAGACTGAAGATATTTTAGCGGACATGTGACCAGAACTATTTAAGACCTACCGAAACTGAATTGAAGACTTTTTAAGACTTTTTAAGGCCTTATATTAGAAAAACGTTATTTAAGACTTTTTAAGGATCCGCGGATACCCTGTAAATGTGTAGTGGCCGAGAGAGCTCAACGCGCTGCAACTTAAAAAACACATGCAAACAGAAAAAAACGACAAAAAAAACAAAAAAACATCTTCATCAGTTTGATAACACAGGCGCTGCAAATCCTCGCAACGCAAACACAAATACGGAAACGCGCTGCAAACTCAAAAAAAGCGCTGCAAACTCAAAAAAAGCGCTGCAAACTCAAAAAAAGCGCTGCAAACACAAAACAAGCGCTGCAAACACAAAAAAGCGCCGCAAACACAAAAAAAGCGCCGCAAACACAAAAAAATATAATGTGGTATAGTAACACCACATTTCACCATGTTGTAACAAGGAAACAGTAATTTGTTTAATTACTTGTTACTGAAAAAAGTAACGTCGTTAGTAACACCGTTTATTTATAATGCCATTATTTCCATCACTGCCTCTACTCCAAGTCACTTCATATTGCATTCAGGCCATTGGTTTTCTCTGTGAACACATTCCCTGGGAATCAAATATGTGTCCTTTGTGCCTGCTGAGCTGCAAGAACATGAAAAGAAATCATTTACCTGTTTGGTTGCCAATGTCAAGTCCTTAAAGATGTAGAAATGCTCATGGTTGATCACACCGTTGGCTTTCGACAAAGAGTGAATGAGCGGTTCCCTCAGTTCTTCACGATGTAGGTCGATCTTTTCAGGGCAGCCCAGACAAGGGGCGACTTTAGATGAAACAGCTGGTTCGGCTGTCGGAGAAAGTTTGGGAAAGAGTAAAATTTGATATATGCTTTGGTGAAAACCATACTTCCATAGCTCTCAGCATTTTAAAAAATACTGTTTAATTGACAAATTCCTGGTGAAGAACAATATGGCACACAAATCAAAGGAGATAGGACAATGTTTGAATGAAAAGAAGTCTCAAAAGATGAAAAACAGGAATTAGGGCGAATCAATAAATTATGGATAATTTTTTGCTATTGTGTGAGTAATATGTAAGCAGGTACCCCATAAAAAGTAACTGTCTAATTACGAGTGTTTACTTGTAAGTACTTACAAGTAATTTAAAATTTTATCTGATTACGTAATCCAGATTACATGTAAGCAGGTCTGGTAAAGACAATATATACTGTAACTAAAATTACAGTAAAATTATAGGAGGAGTACACACTCTATTATCTAAAAAATGGCTGCTATTGCGAGAGCAGAACTAAGAACTAAGTCTTTTCTAGTCCTCTGAAAAGGTCAGATTTATTTGGATAACACTTGCCTTATGGGTGGTGATAAAATACACTTTTAAAAATATAGGTTCTTTATTAAAATTGTAGGTTCCATTAAGAATCTTGAACATCCATGGAACCTTTAAAATGCAAAAAAGATTCTTTATAGTTGAAAAAGTTTCTTTAGATTTTTTTAAATGTTTTCAAAATGGTTCTTTGAAGAACTGTTCACTGAATGTTATTTTTAATCAATTTGTCACAAAAGCCCTGAAAAGGCAAAGTATAGTAATGATGGCCATACTAGAACTAAAAAAAGGGCTTCAAAGTTTTTCAATTTTGATCTGTTTTCAAAAAAACCTTGCCTGAATCTGAGGGAATCTGAATCTTGTCTGTGCCTTATTTTCTGCATTTTGTAACTTTTACTACGGAAAAAATGACTGTGTGCACTATAAGGTTAAAGTAAAAAGGCATTAAATAGCAGTTATTACAGTCATTATACAACATGTGACATACCTGAACAGTCGTGTAACAGTAACTCTTGAGCTGCTTCTGTAAACAGGACTTTGGCGTGACAGATTATGAGTGCCTGAGGAACCACAAAACATACATGTTCTCATACATGTATTCATGACCAAAGGCTGCTGTTAGGCACAAATGACCAGTGTTGGGGGCAATGCATTACAAGTAACACGAGTTATTTAATCAGATTACTTTTTCTAATTACTAATAAAGTAACGCGTAACGTAATGTCCAAAAAGTAAAGCAAAAGTAACGTAATGCATTACTTTCCATAAAATGTGACTAAGTAAAACAATTACTTGGGTATTTTTTTATGGAATAATGCAATATTGTAATACATTACTTGCTAATAAAGCTAGAAACATGCTAATAACATGCAAATCATGCTAGAAACATGCTAACAACGTGCTAATCATGCTAGAAATATGCTAACAACATGCTAATCATGCTAGAAACATGTCAAAAACCTGCTAATAACTTGCTAATAATGCTAGAAACATGCTAACATCATGCTAGAAACATGCTGTCTGTCATTCTAATCATGCTAGTAACAGGCTAACGACATGCTAATCATGCTGGAAACATGCTAGAAACAGGTTAACGACAAATTTCAACAACTTGCTAATCATACTGAAAAAATGTTACCAACATGTTAATCATGCTAGAAACATGCTAGTAACTTGCTAATCGTGCTAACAACAGGCTACTAATGCTAACATCATTCTAGCAACATTCTAATCATATTAGCAACATGCTAGTATCAGGCTAATTATGTTAGAAACATGCTAGAAACAGCTTAACGGCATGTTAATCATGCTAGTAACATGCTAATAACTTGATAATAATGTAAAAACATGCTAACAATATGCTAATTATGTTAGAAACATATTAACAACATGCTAATTAGGTTAGAAACATGCTAACAGCATGATAATTATGCTAATAACTTGCTAATAATGCTAGAAACATGATAACATCATGTTAATAACTTGTTAATAATGCTAGAAACATGATAACATCGTGCTAATCATGCTAGAAAAATGTTAACAACATACTAGCGACATTCTAATCATGCTAGCAACATGCTAGTAACAGGTTAATCATATTAGAAACAGGCTAGAAACAGGCTAACGACAGGCTAACGACAGGCTAATCATGCTAGTAACATGCTAATCATGCTAGAAACATGATAATAACATGCTATTAATGCTAAAAACATGTTAATCATGTTAGAACATGCTAGTAACTTCCTGATAATGTTAACAACAGGCTAATAATGCTAACATCATGCTAACGTGCTACGTCCGAACAGATTGCATTATTTTATGTATAATCATTTCTGTATTAATTAATTTGAAATCATTTTCTTTTTTTTAAATCATCTTAAATGTTCTTAATTTAGTTTTTATTGTTGTGATTATTATTTTAAATTTTTATGATTTTTATGCTATTGTGATTTTAATTCCTTTTTATGTACAGCACTTTGAATTACCATTGTGTATGAAATGTGCTATATAAATAAACTTGCCTTGCCTTGCCTAACGACATTCTAATCATGCTAACAACATGCTAGTAACATGCTAATCATGTTAGAAACATGCTAACAACATGCCAATCATGCTAATCTGTCTAGAAACATGCTAGAAAAATGTTAACAAAAGGCTGATCATTTTAGAAACATGCTAGTGTCTTGCTAATCATGCTATAAACATGCTAGCAACATGTTAATGATGCTAACAACATGCTAGCAACACGCTATTGACACGTAAATCGTTACAAACATGATAGAGACATGCTAACAACATGCTAATCATACTAGAAACATGCTAGAAACATGCTAATCAGGCTAGAAACACGTTAACAACATGTTAATCATGCTAATAACTTGTTAATCATGCTAGTAATGCTAACATCATGTTAACGGCAGTCTAATCATGCTAGCTACATGCTAGTAATATGCTAATCATGTTAGAAACATGTTAAAAACATGATACACATTGTAATCATGTTACAAACATGCTAGAAACATACTAATCAGGCTAGAAACATGTTGACAATATGTTAATCATGCTAAAAACATGCTAGTAACTTCCTGATCATGCTAACAACATGCTAATGCTAACATCATACTAGCGACATTCTAATCATGCTAGCAACATGCTAGTAACATGCTAATTATGTTAGAAACATGTTAGAAACATGTTAATGACATGCTAATCATTTTAGAAACATGCTAGTGCCTTGGTAATCATGCTAGAAACATGCTAGCAACATGTTAATGATGCTTACAACATGCTAGAAACATGCTAATCATGTTAGAAACATGCTAACAACATGTTAATGATGCTTACAACATGCTAGCAACATGCTAATCATGTTACAATAATGCTAGAAACATGCTAATCATGCTAGAGACATGCTAGCAACATGCTAATCATGTTAAAGACATGCTAGCAACATGCTACTCAAGCTATTAAATTGTTAATTATGTTAGCTACATGCTAGTAACATGCTAAATATGTTAGAAACATGCTAGCAACATGTTAAAACATGCTATCTATCCATCCATCTGACAGACTGTATTGTCTTCAAAACAATCAAGCTTTAAGCTTCAAATCTACTTTAAACTTCAATCTTTATCGGACTGAAAACCATCAAATGTTTTTACAACTTTTTTTTTTAAACTTTTACACTTTTTCACACTTTCTGATCAGACTTTTTCAAACCAACTTAAAGTTTGTCTTGACAAGTGGACTGTTGCAGCAGGTACCCGAGATTTTCTACATAACTGTTTCTAAATGTAAAGGTTTATTTTAGCAGCAGTAGATTATCATGTAGGTGCATTTATAAGATCTTACCTTATCTGCTTCTTGCAGATAGTCACATTCATGCCAAACTTTGTCTCCTCCTGCGGGACAGTCTGTCTCTCTGCTCGTGAACCGTACGAACACTGTTTCTGACGATTCATTCTGAGCCTGTGAAAATGACCATATTACGCTACACTCTTAACAATAAAGCTTCTATATTGGCATTGAGTGTTCCATGAAGAACCTTTAACTTTCCATTCCACAATAGGTTCTTTATAGTAGAAAAAAAAAGGTTCTTAGATGATTCAAATGTTCTTCATTCTGAGTAAAATTGCTCTTTAAAGACCTGTTTAGGGAAAGGTTCTTTGGGGAACAAAGAAAGGTTCTACTGTTGCATTGATACACTCCTAAACATAAGGGGGTTTTCACAGGGATGCCATAGAAGGGTTTCTCAAAGAACCTTTCAGTGAACAGTTCTGAAAAAAGAACCATTTTACTTAGAATGAATATAGAATAAAGAACCTTCTGTGCATTGATAAGATTCCATAGATGTCCTTCATGGAACCTTCAGAAGCTAGAGTTGCTTAGAGCTGAAAAAGCAAAACTACATCCTACCTTTGTAGCCTCCAGGATTTCATAGAGAGCCAGCTGAGCACCTTCAGTCAATATCTTGTTGTGCGTGGACAGAGTTAAGTTCACAACATTCTCCACGCGTTTATCATCACACGCAATTTTAATGTCACTTTGTCCAAGTCCTCCAGAAGAATAAAGCCAAGCTAGAGCAAAAAGCATCAAGATCTTGTCCCGCATCATTGCGCTCCTCTGAAAACCCAGCAGTGTTGGAGTGAGAGGGTTCAGAAGTGTCTTCGCTGGACTCTATCGCCCCTGTAATGATTTACTCACTGCTAGAAAGCTCAGTTCTGTGTCTGTATCTCCAGCTGTCCAAATATGGTGCGGAGGTATTCAGCAGATGTAATGCAAATGTTTACTCGTCTGAGATGCTCTCCACAACACGCAGTTCTCTGAACCTCCGCTCCAAACCAATGATGAGAGACCTTCACAGAGACCTTGACACGCTGGTGCACAAATTAACATCGGATCACCGTTTTAACATTTTATTTAGGTAGACAGTCTGTTCCAAAAAAATCAATTCAGAGAGTTCCATGTGTTCTGAACTCAAACATTGGCTATCAGGCAAAAAGAAAGTGTTTGGCCGTTCAGTTTGTCTATCAAACGTTTATTGATTACAGAATACATTTATTCTACTCTCTTCAGATTCCATGTTAGTGTACGTAATTTTTTTAAAGAGAGGTCCAGTGCTTCATAACAGAGACAAAAATGCAGCATGTAGCAGTTGTAAGAATGCAAAGTTGCGTTAAGTAAATTGACAAAAGCAGCAGTGTGTATTTAAGGCCATACTTTGTCCCCTCTACCTTTGACCTGTGCTGTGTGTTTTGCTCTCATGGAATTAAAGACATGATCTGCCACCAAATTTAGCCTTTAGAGATAGTACTTCAATATACTGAGGAGAGTTTACTTATAAACAGGTCATTTTTAAACATAAATTTTAAAAGCAAAATGCTGCAGTATAAAATGGTTTTAATGAACAGTTTTGTTCAAGTTGCCAAAAATATGTGACCATGGACCACAAAAAAGTCATAAGGTTCCAATTTTGGAAATTGAGATTTATACATCATCTAAAAGCTGAATAAAGAAGTTTTTTCATTGATGTATGGAAAGGGTAGGACAATATTTGGCCGAGATACATCAGTTTGAAAAACTAGAATTTAAGGTTGCAAAAAAATGAAAATATTGAGAAAATCGCCTTTAAAGTTGTCCAAATGAAGTTCTAAGCAATCCATATAATCAAAAAGTAGGTTTTGATATATTTACAGTAGGAAATTTACAAAATATCTTCATGGAACGTGATCTTTATTGAATACCCTATTTGTTTTTGGCATAAAAGAAAAATCGATAATTTTTAACCTTACAATGTATTCTTGACTATTGCTACATATATATATATATATATATATATATATATATATATATATATATATATATATATATATATGTGTGTGCTACTTAAGGCTGGTTTTGTGGTCCAGGATCACACATAACCTTTTGGTTTTTTGTTTTTAATAAGAAACAAACAAGCCCAGAGGAATGCTCATTGTGTGAGATGTAGAGATGTCTTTTTAAAGGTCAAAAAGATCCAACAATGCATTTTTGGCATCAAAATAACTACATAAAATGGCTTTTTTTATTGCAATCTAGTCAACATCTTTTTTTTTTTTACTTTGAAGCAGCAAAAAAATTATAACTTTTAATTCGGAAAATGTGTATTCAAGTCAGTTTTTAAAATGAACTACATTTTTACGTGTTTTTTAAATAATCTGGACAACAACAAAAAAAATGTGTTGCATTCTTTCATATATGTAGTTATTATTAGTAAGATAATTTTTCAATTCAACTATAAAAACATGGATTGCACCAAGTCATTTAAACGTAAAACACTCCAAAAAATAGAAAAACACAAGAAACTTGAACACACACACAGAGCAAAAGGGAAGTAAAAAATGAACAGAGCACACAAAGTGTGAACAGACGTGTCTAAGCGATCTGCATCGTTCACACATTACAAAATGCAAAAAAAAATTATACACTTGCAAAGAACTTTGTTCTAAAGTGCTGCTTTTGATAAACGCTCTTAAGTTTTCAGTTTTGTTTTAAAACAGATACACATGGTTGAACCATTAGGAAAGTTTCTGTTAATGTTTACATAATGAATTATTCAAATTTCTAGTATTAGAAAGAAAAAAAAAACACTCAGTTTATACATATCTAAAGTGAGTGGTGTTTGCTGTGACATTATAGCTTTTGAGGCACTGAATTCATTTTGTTCCCGTGAAAAAGCATGGCAAATATTAGTGACAGTTGATGTCTTGGTGGCACTAAATTTTGGGCAGGAGCCTTAAAGTGGCACCACGAATATTTCAGACCTAACTCTACACTCTATACTACACTGATATTTGTATACTCACTACATGAAGTTTACTTTAAAATATACTTGAACTTAAGTACCAAAGTTACTCAAGTTACTTGAAGTTTACTAAAAAGTAGGCCAATTTAGTCCCAAGGAGTATTGAAATAATACACTTACAAGTATACTACTAGTACATTGATATGTGTATACTTACTACCTAAAGTATACTTAAAATATTCTTGAACTTTTCTTAAGTACCAAAGTTACTTAAAGTACTTAAGTTGTTAGAAGTATTCTAAAAAGTGGGCCAATTTAGTCCCAAGGAGTATTGAAATAGTACACTTACAAGTATACTACTAGTACATTGATATTTGTATACTTACTACATGTAGTATACTTAAAAATATACTTGAACTTTACTTAAGTACCAAAGTTACTTAAGTTACTTGAAGTATACTAGAAAGTGGGCCAATTTAGTCCCAAGAAGTATTGAAATAGTACACTTAGAAGTATACTACTAGTACACTAATATTTGTATACTTACTACATGAAGTATACTTAAAAATATACTTGAACTTTACTTAAGTACCAAAGTTACTTAAAGTACTTCAGTTACTTGAAGTATACTAGAAAGTGGGCCAATTTAGTCCCAATGAGTATTGAAATAGTGCTCTTACAAGTATACTACTAGTACACTGATGTTTGTACACTTACTACATTAAGTATACTTAAAAATATACTTGACCTTTACTTAAGTACCAAAGTTACTTAAAGTATTTAAGTTACTTGAAGTGTATTAGAAAGTGGGCCAATTCAGTCCCAAGGAGTATTGGAATAGTACACTTACAAGTATACTACTAGTACACTGACATTTGTATACTTGCTACATAAAGTTTACTTAAAAATATACTTGAACTTTACTTAAGTACCAAAGTTACTTAAAGTATTTAAGTCACTTGAAGTGTATTAGAAAGTGGGCCAATTTAGTCCCAAGGAGTATTGAAAAAGTACACTTACAAGTATACTACTAGTGTATACTTACTGCATGAAGTATACTTAAAAATATACTTGAACTTTACTTAAGTACCAGAGTTACTTAAAGTACTTAAGTTACTTGAAGTATGCTAGAAAGTGGGCAAATTAAGTTCCAAGGAGTATTGAAATAGTGCTCTTACAAGTATACTACAAGTACACTGATATTTGTACACTTACTACATGAAGCATACTTAAATATATACTTGAACTTTACTTAAGTAACTTTGGTACCAAAGTAAAGTTCAAGTATATTTTTAAGTACTTAAGTTACTTGAAGTATACTAGAAAGTGGGCAAATTTAGTCCCAAGGATTATTGAAATAGTACACCTACAAGTATACTACTAGTACACTGATATTTGTACACTGACTACATGAAGTATACTTAAAAATATGCTTGAATTTTACTGAAGTACCAAAGTTACTTAAAGTATTTAAGTTACTTGAAGTGTATTAGAAAGTGGGCCAATTCAGTCCCAAGGAGTATTGGAATAGTACACTTACAAGTATACTACTAGTACACTGACATTTGTATACTTGCTACATGAAGTTTACTTAAAAATATACTTGAACTTTACTTAAGTACCAAAGTTACTTAAAGTATTTAAGTCACTTGAAGTGTATTAGAAAGTGGGCCAATTTAGTCCCAAGGAGTATTGAAAAAGTACACTTACAAGTATACTACTAGTGTATACTTACTGCATGAAGTATACTTAAAAATATACTTGAACTTTACTTAAGTACCAGAGTTACTTAAAGTACTTAAGTTACTTGAAGTATGCTAGAAAGTGGGCAAATTAAGTTCCAAGGAGTATTGAAATAGTGCTCTTACAAGTATACTACAAGTACACTGATATTTGTACACTTACTACATGAAGCATACTTAAATATATACTTGAACTTTACTTAAGTAACTTTGGTACCAAAGTAAAGTTCAAGTATATTTTTAAGTACTTAAGTTACTTGAAGTATACTAGAAAGTGGGCAAATTTAGTCCCAAGGATTATTGAAATAGTACACCTACAAGTATACTACTAGTACACTGATATTTGTACACTGACTACATGAAGTATACTTAAAAATATGCTTGAATTTTACTGAAGTACCAAAGTTACTTAAAGTACTTAAGTTACTTAAAGTATACTAGAAAGTAGGCCAAATTAGTGCCAAGGAGTATTGAAATAGTACACCTACAAGTATACTACTAGTACACTGATATTTGTATACTTACTACATGAAGTATACTTAAAAATATACTTGAACTTTACTTAAAGGGAGACACTGCAGGCAAAAACGCTTTTTCCATGCACCTATCAAGTTTGAGATTTTGGGCTTTTTGTTTTTTCATAAAGTGTTTTTCTAGATAGTCTGTTCTGTTTTTTTTTTTTTTTTGTTTGTTTGTTTTTTATTATGGTGTGATGAAATGAGATACCCAAAATTCCCTCTGTAAAAACATTTGAATCTAATATGTCAAAAGAATTTTGAAACTGACTTCATCCAGTGTTTAGATTTTTGAAATAGTTTTTTTGAAAAATTAATTTTGTTAAATTTTTTACCCTATTCAACCCACAGTGTCTCGCCAAGTACCAAAGTTACTTGAAGTACTTAAGTTCCTTAAAGTATACTTCTTTTTGGTAAGGGTAGTCTATAGTGCTATTACTTACACCATTATAGAGTTATTACTCATACCATTACTTGGTTTACTAATTGTGGGCCTGGCTAAAGGCACTTCCTGATGTCAGACAATTGCTGACAGCACCAAAGCACAAGTGTCCTCTCTCACAACCACATGTGCATTATTTTACCGCCGCTTCAGAGCTGATACCATAAGACCAACTGCCCTGAAACACAAGAGACGCTTTCTCAAAATGACTCGCACAAGTTCCCACATCGCTCTACTTCTTCTGCTGTCTTCCATGCAACGGCTAGGTGAGTTAATTTGCCTTTTATTTAAATCAAATAAGGATTTTCATTGTAAATAATCGTACAAACTTTGCATACATTCTTATTAATGGTTTAGAATAAGGTTATAATAGATATATTTTTCAATAGATTTAGTATAAGTTCTAGCCTAATTTCCGAGAACCCAGAACAACTCAACACTTAGTCAGTTTAACAACATCCATAATTGGTCCTGGTAGCTCAGTGTTGGTTAACACTTCATGACATGGTGTTAAAGCCCCCCATTGTTTTGTGCTTACAGGAAGCTCTCTAGCCTCAAACCCTCTACACCTTTCAGCTTCAGTCGGTGAAGTTCCTGCCATCATCAACAGTGATCCTCCCATTAAGAATCTGTTCAAGAGACCCGTTCTCCAGCCCAAAGAAACCGCACCAACTCAATTTCTGTGCACCTTGAAGAACCTTCAGGGCAAAGTGTGTGTGCGGGCCAGTTTGGGAGTGGAGTACGTGGTCAGAGAGAACAAAGTAAGCTTGTTATTTAATCAGCATTTTTATTCAACTTCTCAGCATGTTTTAGCTGGGGGTGAGAACTCACTTGGTTTACCACCAACATTGTCAACGGCTCACTGCACTGTCAGAAAAAGTGCAGAAGTTGTATCTTCATGGGCACAACAGTTTTACACAGGGGCAGCATCCTCAAGAACTAATGCTAATATGTTTTATTGTTCATTGACGGAATAGCCCATAATTAAGCCAAACTATAAACTGTTTTTTACTGAGTAACCCCTTGTGAGAAAGAAGTGCTCTTAATTGTATTAGTATGTACTGCAGGTGACTTGTAGTAAACCACAAATGTTATGTTTATTTTTAAAACACTACTTGCAGATAATGTCACATTAATGAAATGAAAAAGCCACTTAAGTGTACTTAGAAGCCACGTTTCTTAACACACTTAAGTACACTTTTAATAAGTGCATGTTATAATGTCAAATTAAAAATCTTTTGTCATGCTATAAAGAAGTACCATACTAAACGTACTAAAGCAAATTTAAAGTGTCGTATTAAATATTACATTTAAAGTTAATACATTTTAAATGCACAAATTGCAACCATCACTACAAATGTGTAATATTTTGCTTATTGCTTAAATTTAAACTTTAACACGTTTTCATTTAATTGCATATAACATGCAGTTAAGTGTCTGAAAACAATACCTTAAGTTTACACTTATATTCTTTTTAAAGTATATTTCCGAAATATGTACTCCTTTTAAAAGGATGTTAAAGTGTATGTCTTTTTCATCTTTCGAATAAACAGAATATTGGGATATTGTTAATCAACCTAAACTATTAATAAATATTACCATTGTTTGTTACTCAAGGCAAGAGCTTGATTCTACATTCTCTCTGCCATTGTTAAAATTAAGTGCTATTTAACAACCACATGAGGTGCGTAGACCCCTATTTGTAAACCCTGATTGTCCATATAATGTTTGAGAAAACATAATCTCATGATATATCATAATCTCCAGCACAGCCAGTGGACAAAATGTCACATTTTGGCCAAGTTTTATTTGAATATCTTCTTTACTCTGTGCATGCATTCAATACACTCATAGAATGCAACATATTGAAATTCTGTGCAGTCATACCAAATTCAGATGTCTTGATGTTTAGATCAGGACTGGTTTCATATTTTACAGGATTTCCAACTTGCATGGCATAGTAACTTGATGTTGATCCAGTAATCACTGTATTCAACACTTGTATTCTAGAAGAACTATTATTTCAACCTGAATCCGAGTGCAACACAAGCCTCAGGATACTGTGACAACCAAAAGGCTATTCTCTCACTGGGGTTTGATGGTGGACATCTGGAGTTCACCTTCATCAAGGTACCAACAGTAGTTTTTTTCTCTATGATAAGTTCTCTTTTTGAGGTTAAACATGTACAAAACAAACAGCCTTAATCAACATATAATGCGATATTTCCCCATACTTCCAGGAAGGTGATGTGTCCTATGTGAGCACTGTCAAAGCCCTTCTGAGACCTGTTGCCCCTTGTAAAAATTGTCAGAGTAAGTATAGATTATGCTACAACCTTTACAAACACACTCATCTTGATTATTCCAATCCTTAAAACATCTTACTATTTCATAGAGATAATGTGTGGCAAAAACTTGAGTTACGCTTACCTGGCGAGAAGAAACTCCATACATCTTAAGACGGAAATATTCCATCAAAATCCTCCTTCTTGTAAAAAACAGTGCCAATGTTTACCCTTCTTCTTTACCATTGTCTGTCTCTGTGTATTTTGGCAAGCCTTCAGATGTATTTTCTCCATGGTCCCAAACTGGCTAAACAACATCTGTCTCAGCCTGCTACAATAGCCACGCCCCAAACTCTTCCTATTGGTTGAGCTGGAAAGAGATTGACAGATTTGAATAGACATGTATACATCAACAATAAACTTTCTTTCCTTTGAGTCTTTGGAAAGTTTCTTGTACAGATGACAACATTGTCAAAACTATCCCGGTTCACACATATCCATGAAAATGACTAAAAATGCTGTATTATTCATGTTGAGCCAGTAGGTGGCAATGCCACTTTGTTAATAAACACTACATGTCTGCACACATATACATGAAGAAATATACATGTTTGTGACATCACCACTTTTACAATCTCACACTTTTGTAGTTTACATGACAATATCATCAACTATGGAAGGTGGACAGGTCAAAATTCTTTAAAAGGAATGCATGAAATTTAAACTGTTAAAAAATAGTTACCAAAGTTAAACCATGGTTACCACAAATTAACCATGGTTTTGCTACTGTAATGAAGGGTCTGAGTCTGAGGAAGGGTCTGAGGTTCCATTTGCAGCTTTTATTAAATGAAGACAAGGTCAGACAGGTGATGGTCAGAAACAGCACCAGGAACAACAGAGGTAATCCGAGAGTAAATGTTAGACAAGCGAGGTTCGGTCGATAAACAGGAAAACCATAAATACAGGGGAAAAATGCTAAGAAATGTTAGCCAGGGCAAAGCAAGACTTTGCAGTGTGTGTGAGTCCGGAAGCAGTTTAAATAGGCTGCCTAAGGAGTGACACCTTGGCAGGTGACCAGTCCTAGGCACGGGGTGTGTGGGAAATTAATTCCAACTGACTAATACTCAGGGGAGGGTGCCCTCTAGTGGCGATCAGAGGGAGCCACAGAGGCCTGATCAGTGACAGAGCACCCTCCCTGTGAGTGGCTCCTAAAGCGAGAGGGAGAATGACGCTGGGGTCTGACACAAGGTTGTTGCCGGGTTGTTCCTGTAGAAAACTGCGGTGAGCGTTGGGTCCAGGATATCCTGAGCATTGACCCAGGACCTCTCCTCCGGTCCATACTCCTCCTAGTCAACTAGGTACTGTAGTACCCGCCGTTGGGAGTCGAGAAGATCTCAAACCTGATAAGCCTCCTCACCATCCACGAAAATGGGAGGGGTGCTCTCGGTCATGGCCTCCTCCTGGTCCTCCACTCCTCTTGGAACACCTGCAGGCTTAAGCAAGGGGCAGTGGGTGAAATATGATCATTTGAAGGAACTGCCAAACGGTATGATACAGGGGTTATCTGTCTTACAGTTTTGAATGGACCCACTTACCTAGGACTGAGCTTTCTACATGGCAGTCAAATACGTAGATTCCTTGAGGAGAGCCAGACCCATTGTCCAGGGGTATAGTCGGGACTCGATCTTCTGAGACAGTCGGCCTGTTCCTTGAACCGATGAATGGCTCTCTGGAGGTGTACGTGAGCTGAATTCCAAGTGCCCTCACTCCTCTGCAGCCAGTCATTGATGGCCGGTACTTCTGAAGGTTCCCTGGACCAGTGAAATAGGGGTGGTTGAAAGCCCAGTATACATTAGAAGGGTGTGAGACCAGTGGATGGTTTACGTCGAAAATTCTGGGCGTATTCGGCCCACAGGAGGAAGCGGCTCCAATCCTGTTGATTCTGGTGACAGTAGGAAAGTAGGAAGCATGTCAGTTCTTGGCTGAGGCATTCAGTCTGTCCGTTAGATTGTGGATGGTAACCTGATGTGAGACCATATCCTCTGGTAATCCATAGAAGTGGAAGACCTGTTCCAAAAGAGCCTCAGCGGTTTTAAACGTGGTGGGTAGTTTGGCAAGAGGGAATAGCCGGCAAGCTTTGGAGAAGTGGTCAATTACTGTGAGGATGGTGGTAAAGTTTCTTGAATTGGGGAGATCCGTGACAAAGTCTATGGCTATGTGAGATCAAGGACGTCAAGGTATGGGGATTGGTTAAAGAAGGCCTGCAGGACGTTGGTAGGAGGACTTGGAGATGTTGCAGGTGGTGCAATGATGAATGAATTTTAAAGTGTCAACGCCACCAGAATTGATTAGAAAGGTTCAGGGTAATGTGCCTCTAACATCTCTGTCATAATATCCCACTGGACGGGGCAGAGTATAAGAGTAGGGGGTATTATGTGGTCATTGGAGAGTTGGGTCTGGGTTGACTCTGGTGTGAGAGGGCATCTGCTTTAAGTCAAGTCAAGTCAAGTCACCTTTATTTATATAGCGCTTTAAACAATACAGATTGTGCCAAAGCAACTGCACAGTATTTAAACAGAACAATAGTGTGTAAGTAACGTATTATTGTAGATAATCAATTTTCAGTTAAAGGCAGTTCATCAATGAATTCAGTGATATCATCATCCAGTTCAGTTCAAATAGTATACGATATCGCTGGAAAGTGTCCCCAACTAAGCAAGCCAGAGTCGACAGCGGCAAGGAACCAAAACTCCACAGGTGACAGAAATGGAGAAAAAAACCTTGGGAGAAACCAGACTCAGTCGGGGGACCAGTTCTCCTCTGGCCAGACGAAACCAGCAGTTTGTACCAATGTCCGATTGTAGAGAACTCATCAGGTTCCTGTGGTGTAGCACCGATGGCGGTCTAGGTTGGCGAGGTCTTTAGTGATGATCCGTCTCTGGAGCTCATCTGGTTAACATCTATGGCTATTGAAGTCATCTCCAGGTGGTGATCCATGAACTAAGCTGGGTGCGGACTGGATCCGGGGGACTGCAGTGACCATCTGATCTGGATACAGGCTGGGTCTGGTGGCTACGGTGACCTCGGAATAAGAATGAAACAGACTAATATTAGCGTAGATGGCATTCTTTTTACAATTCAACGAGTGCATCCTAACAATCCTTTAACGGATTTGAATTATAGGAATGTGTTAATGTTTTATGTGTAAGCCAAGTTAAAGAGATGTGTCTTTAATCTAGATTTAAACTGACAGAGTGTGTCTGCCTCCCGAACAGTGTTAGGTAGATTGTTCCAGAGTTTAGGCGCTAGATAACAAAATGATCTGCCACCGGCAGTTGATTTTGATATTCTAGGTATTATCAAATTGACAGAATTTTGAGAACGCAGCGGACGTGAGGGACTATAATGCGATAGAAGCTCGCTCAAGTACTGAGGAGCTAAACCATTGAGGGCTTTATAAGTAATTAGCAAGATTTTAAAATCTATACGATGTTTCATAGGGAGCCAATGCAGTGCTGACAGAACCGGGCTAATATGGCTTTAGTCTTCTTGGAACCAGGGCAGAGGTTAACCTTAAAGTTGAAATCAGTGAAGAAGAGGGAACATCTGGCCTGTCGTGGATCAAGGCGTTTGGCTGACCTGAGGTATTCCAGATGTTGGTGATCATGAGAATCCTGAAGGGTAATTTGGCCCCCTCGAGCCAGTTGCACCACTCCTCCAACAATGCTTTCATGGCTAAAAGTTCTCTGTCACCGACGTCATAATTCAATTCTGCAGGGTTAAGTTTGTGGGAAAAGAAGGCGCATGGGTAGAGTTTGTGTGGATTACCTTGATGCTAAGAGAGAATGGCTCCAATGCCTGTGTTCGAGGCGTTGACCTCTACTGTAAATTACCATTCAGGATCTGGAAGGTGGAGAATGGGTGCTAAGGTAAAGCATTCCTTGACACTTTGGAAGGCACTTAGAACGATTGGTGACCAGGTGATGCGCTGTCTACCTCCCTTAAGCAATTCCTCCTCAATTTAGAATTTCATGGTCTCTGATTCGGATTGGGACAGAGGAAAAATCCTTCCTCTAGAGCAGTGTTTCTCAACCCTGGTCCTGGGCTCCCCAACACTGCACATGTTGTGTCTCCCTAATCAAGCATACCTGGTTGCACTCATCAGCTCATTATAAAACATCTCCAGGACCTGAAATGGGTTTGTCAGATAAGGAAGACATACAAAATGTGCAGTGTTGGGGGGCCCCCAGGACCAAGGTTGAGAAACACTGCTCTAGAGGGAGTTGAGCCTGGAATCAGGTCAATGGCACAGTCACTGGGTCAATGAGGAGGGAGTTGTGATGCTTTGGATTTTATAAAGGCTTCGGATAGGTCGTGGTATTCAGAGAGTAATCCAGAGATGGGTGAATTTTCCGTTACCTCGTCGTACTTAGGAGCGGAGATGAGAGAGTTGGTAGAGAGAATACTAGAGAGTAGATACTTGTGTTGACCGTAGTCTGACCAATGTAGGATCTGTCTAGATGTCCAAGAGATTCAGTGATTGTAAATCTCTAACCAGGGTAGCCCGAGGATAATGGGGTTCTGAAGAAATTCAATGTTGAAGAATCGGATGGTTTCAGTGTGTAGAGCTCCAGTTAAAAGGGTCAGGACGTCCTCCTACAGTTGCCACTGCCACCGGGATTTGCATGCAATGAGAGGGATATTATGAGATTCAGAAGGATTCCCTAATATTTCTCCAGCGAAAAATTGTTGTGTGCACATTTCCAACGTGGTCTGTGCATATTTGCAGAGTGTTCTTGTATTTGCAGCACGTATATTTTGTATTTGCAGCACGTATATTTTCAAACTAATGAGGATGTTTTCTTAATTTGCAGATGTTTTTATCTATGTGCAACGAATTGAGCTCTTTCGTCCACAGTGATATCGGTGAAGCAGTAAAGCGTTAATGCAGACAATGAGTGCTAACGTTTTGGCCCTGTCAGCCTTCCATTTTACTCAGGCCCTCAAAATATAATAGACCAAAACACATAAAACGTTTACTGGGTTTTTTTATGTAAATGATGCCTGGGAGGCTCACTGTTTACACTTTTGTGGGAGGTAAATCCATGAATGGGGTTAAACAATAAATGAGGTTAAAATAATGTATTTTGACTTAAAACTTCACTCTAAGCTAATTTTTCCATTTCAATCCACAGATAAAACCTATGTAGGAGTTATAAGCCACGACAAGCTATTCAAAGCAAAAAATGGGCAAAGCTTCAAATGCAAGTCTCAGACAACTCTGTTACTGGCGAGCTACTTCAGAGTCAAACTGGTGCCACTCCAGATTCAAGCCTTTGATCTGGCTAATGGAGCATTTGGAAAAGGTACATCAGTTTCACATTGTAGACTGTAGAGATGCTATTCTTAACTACACATATACATTTAAACACACATATATATATATATATATATATATATAGTCTGTTAACCTGTTTACTCATGATTTCTCTCGATTGATTTCAGAGGTTGAGTGCTGGGATGATTACAACAAACGCATGATCCCCATTATTCTGGGCGCCGTGGCTGCGGCCGTTTGCCTTATTGCTATTCTGACCTATGTCCTCGTCCGAGAACGTCGCAGCCAAGGCTATGAACAACTCTAGATGTGTTTTGTGAAGATGAATCAAGAGATTTAATTGTGTTTTACGTTGTGTGGATATTGCTTTACAGTTTTAAATGATCTCAGTAAACAATTCAAATGTGACTTATGTGAAGTACTGTTTAAAATTTGTTTATTGTAATGCATAAGTTACTAGGTTTTGGGCCTTGACAAGATATGCACATTAAAGGAACACTCCACCTTTTTTGGAAATAGGCTCATTCTTCAACTCCCCCCGAGTTAATAAGTTGAGTTTTACCGTTTTGAAATCCATTCAGCCGTTCTCCTGTACTGGCGATATCACTTTTAGCATAGCTTAGCATAGATCATTGAATCCTATTAGACCGATAGCATCGCGTTCAAAAATGACCAACGAGTTTCCATATTTGTCCTATTTAAAACTTGATTCTTCTGTAGTTTTATCGTGTACTAAGACCGGTGGAAATGCAAAGCTTCAATTTTCTAGGCTGATAAGATTAAGAACTACACTCCCATTCCGGCGTAATAGTCAAGGAAGTTTGCTGCCGTAATAAGGCTGAAGCAGGAGCAGTAATACCACGCAGCACATGTGCAAATGCTAAACTAGCTGGGAACTCATTTCTGATAATACTCCGCCTGCTTCTGCCATATTACGGCAGCAAACTTCCTTGACTATTACACCGGAATGGGAGTGTAGTTCCTAATCTTATCAGCTTAGAAACTCGCAGCTTTGCATTTCCACCGGTCTTAGTACACGATATAACTGCAGAAGAGTCAAGTTTTAAATACAACAAATATGGAAACTCGTTGGTCATTTTTGAACGCGATGCTATTGATCTCATAGGATTCAATGATCTATGCTAAGCTATGCTAAAAGTGATATCGCCAGAACAGGAGAACGGCTGAATGGATTTCAAAACGGTAAAACTCAACTTATTAACTCGGGGGGAGTTGGAGAATGAGCCTATTTCCAAAAAAAGTGGAGTGTTCCTTTAAGGGGAATGGTTATGATAAGTGAAGGTCTTACAGTTTTTGTAAAGTGCCATGGGGAAAAATTTTGATTTTTTTTTTTTTTTATAAGAAAATGTTTTTTTACCAAATTAGTATTAGACTGCATCATGATTATGAAGCTCCAAACGCTGAAGAATGAACCGAATGAATGGTGAATAAATGTTCCGTATTGCCTTGTTGAAAGTAATGGGGAAGCTAAAATAAAAAAAAAAACTGATGTGGAAATAAGGAAAATCTCTATATGGCCTTTTACATCCGTGCTGTTTCATAGTTTTGGGGTGGCGTAATTGTTTTACTGTTTATTAAAATAAATAAATAGCTTATATTACATTTTAAAATCAGTTTTATCCAAAAGTTTTAATGGGATTTTAATGCATTGTGTTTCCTTCTGTAGCATCAGTGAGTGTTTGAACCTTCTGTAATAGTTGCATATGAGTCCCTCAGTTGTCCTCAGTCTGAAAAGATGGATCTCAAAATCATACAGTCATTGTTGGAAAGGGTTCAAATACACAAAAATGCTGAAAAACCAAAGAATTTGTGGGACCTGAAGGATTTTTCTGAAGAACAGCAGGCAGCTTATCTGTTCAGGACAAACAAGGGACTCATGAAAAACTATCACTAAACAAAAAAAGAAAAAAAGAAAGAAAAAAAAAACAGCTGTGGATCATTCAGGTAACAACACAGTATTAAAAAATCAAGTGCATGTAAACTTCTGCAACTTGTTAATCATGCTAGAAAACATGCTAGTAACTTGTTAATCATGCTAGTAACTTGTTAATCATGTTAGAAACATGCTAGTAACATGCTAATCATGCTAGCAACATGCTAGCAACATGCTAATCATGCTAGCAACATTCTAGCAATTTGAGAATCATGTTAGAAACATGCTAGCAAAATGCTAAACATGTTAGCAACTGGCTAATCATGCTAACAGCATGCTAATAATGCTAGACACATTCTAGCAAATTGTCAGTCATGCTAGAATCATGACAGCAACTTGGTAATCATGTTAGAATCATGTTAGCAAACTTGCTAATCATGCCATAAATGTTAGAAACATGGTAGTAACTTACTAATCATGCTAGTAACTTGCTAATAATACCATAAACATGTTAGAAACATGCTAGCAACTTGCTAATCATGCTAGAATCATGCTATAGCAACATGTTAATCTTGCTAAAACATGTTAATCATGCTAGACACATACTAGCAACTTGCTAATCATGTTATAAACATGCTAGCAACATGCTAATCATGCTAGAAACATGCTAGCAACTTGGCAATCATGTTAGCATCATGCTAGTAACTTGCTAATCATGCTAGAAACTTGCTTAGCATGCTAGCAACTTGCTAATAATGACCTAAACAAGTTAGAAAAACATGCTAGCAACTTGTCAATAATGCTAGAACCATGCTAGAAACTTGCTAATCATGTTAGAAACATGCTAACAACTTGCTAAACATGCAAGAATCATGCTATAGCAACATGTTAATCTTGCTAAAACATGTTAATCATGCTAGCAACATGCTAATCATGCTAGAAACATGCTAGCAACTTGGTAATCATGTTAACATCATGCTAGTAACTTGGTAATCATGTTAGAATCATGTTAGCAACTTGGTTATCATGCTAGCAACTTGCTAATCATGCCATACATGTTAGAAATTAAATTAAATTCAATTCAAGTTTATTTTTTTATTTGTATAGCGCTTTTCACAATACAAATTGTAGAAACATGGTAACTTGCTAATCATGCTAGAAACTTGCTAATCATGCTAGCAACTTGCTAATAATGACATAAACATGTTAGAAACATGCTAGCAACTTGTCAATAATGCTAGAAACATATTAGAAACGTGCTAATCATGTTAGAAACATGCTAACAACTTGCTTATCATGCTAGAATCATGCTAGCAACATGTTAATCTTGCTAAAACATGACAACAACTTGGTAATCATGCTAGTCATGCTAGCAACTTGCTTATCATGTTAACAACATGCTAGTAATATGTTTATCATGCTAGAACCACACTAACAACATGCTAATCATGCTGGAAACATGCTAGCAACAGGCTAGTCATGCTATCTATCTAGCTATCAAACGTTACGCTTTTAAAACTACTTTAAACTTCATACTACATCAGACTGAAAACCATCAAACTTAAAACTTGAAAATCTTTTTAAACTTTTTAAACTTCTTAATCTTTTTTAAACTATCTGAAGGACAGCAGGCAGTTTAACTGTTCAGGACAAACAAGGGACTTATGAACTATCACTAAACAAAAACACAGCTGTGGATCATTCAGATAAAAACACAGTATTACAAATCAAGGGCATGTAAACTTTTGAACAGGGTCATTTTAATAAATTCATCTACTATTTTCTCTTGTGGACTAAATGTGAACATCTTTAATTTCAAATATCTTATTCAGGCCAGTACTAAATAAAAAAAATAACATGCATTTTGTATGATCCCTCTTATTTTGGTAAAATAATTAACATTTTTGCAGAATCTACAAGGTGTATGTAAACTTGTGACCTCAACTGTACATTTATGCCATATAAAACATACGTTTAATGGCAGCTAAGTAATTACTAATTGAAAATAAGTATAGTAACTCAAAGATTACTCTTATTTACGAGTGCAGAGGAATATTCGTCCACAAAACGAATTCATTTTATTTTGAATCGCCATAGTGTAACTTTAAAACTGTTTTATGTAAAGTATATTTTAATATTTCTTTTCTTTTCTTTATGTACTTCATATCCCACAATCCTTTCACACATACGTCAGTCCCCGCCTCTAAGTTCTCCTTTCTGATTGGCTGCTGTAAGTACGGTAAGTTGATGAGGACAAACCTAATGCGTTTGCTTTTGCAGCGGCTACACGTAGCATCACTAATATAACCGTTTTAATGACATTTTACCCGGAATAATTAAACGGAGTATAAATATTTGGTAATCGTCTAGCAGGTTTACGAGAATGAAGCTGTGAAGCACATTGAATGTGCTGTTTAAGAGCATAGTCGTGTAGTAATACTAATAAATGCTAACGCAGGGATCATGGCTGCAGTGTTTCTGAAAACTCAAATCAACAGAACTATATACAAACAACTGCTGTAAGTTACAAGCTACTTTATTAGATACTATAAGGGGAAACTATAGGTGCTCAGCGCATTGGTTCGCGTAAATCAACACTATTTACAATAATATCAGTGGATCTGTCAGATATGACATTCAAAACTGCTTTAAGTATTATTTCTACTTTAACCGAATGCATTTTGAACTTTGAATTGAATTACATGGATATCTTTCTGTTTGCTTATGCGAAGTCACATCTTAGCGAAGACAACGTTGTTATTGTTAATGAATGTGTGTTTTGTACAAGGTTATTGCAGATGGGCACATAATGAAAGTGTATTTATTTGTGTGTGCAGCGTTTGACTGTTGTTAAGCATCTTTCCTTAAATTAAAATGCATGGTTTTATATTAAACAGCGAGGTCACCTCTGCAAATGAATTGCCCTTGACCGTAGCACACTGCCTCCATTCAGACTGTTTACTAAACACATGCTCTCTTGACTGCAGGACTCTGATCTGGACCAAAGGATCCATCAGACATGCATCTGTTGGTGAGATCGGTTATTAGTTTGTGCTCACTTTTTGGGTTTGTTAAGTTGGCTTGAGAAAGAAACTTCAGTCTCTTCTGAACCTGAATTGATCAACTCTGTCGCCTCTGTTAAAGGAGTAGTTTACTTTCAGAACAAAAAATGTACAGATAATGTACTCACTTCTTTGTCATCCAAGACATTCATGTCTTTCTTTCTTCCGTTGTAAAGAATTTTTTTTTTAGGAAAACATTTCAGGATTTCTCTCCATATAGTGGACTTCTATGGTTCCCTTGAGTTTGAACGTCCAAAATACAGTTTAAATGCAGCTTCAAAGGACTCTAAACGATCCCAGCCAAGGAAGAAGTCTTATCTAGCGAAACCATTGGTTATTTTCTAAAAAAAAATTACAGTTTATATACTTTTTAACCTCAAATGCTCATCTTGTCTAGCTCTGTGTGTACTCTGTGTAGAGATTAAAATGTATATAAGTTGTAAATGTTTTTAGAAAATAACCGATCGTTTCCCTTGATAAGACTCTTCTTCCTCGCCTTTCAAAGATGCTTTTAAACTGCATTTTAGAAGTTCAAACTCGGGGGCACCATAGAAGTCCTCTATATGGAGAGAAATCCTGAAATGTTCTCCTCAAAAAAAAAACAAACACCATTTCTTTACGACTGAAGAAGAAAGACATGAGCATCTTGGATGGCAAAGGGGGTACATTATCTGTACATTTTTGGTCCTTTCTTTACTGCGCTGCATAAAGTGGTCAGACTCGTACTAATGTGCTCTGCATCCCTGATGTTATATAGAAAACTACCATTTAAAAATGCTACCGCTCAAATAAATACATGCAGCATGCATGTAAATATGGCAAAATAATCTAAATAATCCTGTAAATAATTGTAAAATAATCCTATAAAAGGACATGCCGTTTTTGTCACTTTGACAGTGTCTGCATGATGAAAATGTGTAATAAATTAATGCACAAAATGCTTTTCTTACTTAGTATTATTGTGTTGTTGTTTCCAATCAAAATATCTAAAGGTTCTTAAATCAAGATGCATTTTCTACATAATAAAAAATAAATAAAAATAAGGTATTGAGTCATTTAAGTATATTTTTCTTATTTTGTAAATTGGGGTAAGAAAATTAATATTGTTTCCATTTGCAGTAAGAAATTTTTTCTTGTTTTAAGTAAAATGCACTAAATCATTTTTGCAGCGAAAATGAAAGAATGAGGTGTTTAAACATTGCTTACACTTTAAAAAGGGGAACAGACTGGAAGAAACTCTGGTTTTACTGAAGAAAACCTGCTCCTGACCAGGTTAGGTTCACAGAGTCAGTTACTGAGTACAAGTTACCTCTCTTTCAGAGGTTTGACTTACCCTGCTTTCTCAGGTTTGACAAACCTCCCGTTCTGAAACTGAAAACCCAGAGTTTCCCTCATTTCAGGGTTGACTTACTCAGAGTTTTCACTTAACCTCCTTCCTGAAACTGGCCCCAGATCTTCAGACTGATCTGACTCCAGTTGCTGTATCTTTTCTAACTGACTGGACTTACGGTTTTCCTAAAAATGACGATTAAAACTGGGAAAAATCCCATAGACTTACAGTGGTGTGAAAAAGTGTTGGCCCCCTTCCTGATTTTTTTTTTTTTTTTTTTTGCCTGTTTGTCACACTTTAATGTTTCAGATCATCAAACAAATTTAAATATTAATCAAAAGATAACACAAGTAAAGACAACATGCAGTTTTTGAATGAAAAAGTGTTTGTCCCCTAAACGTAATAACTGCTTGGGCCACCCTTAGCAGCAACAACTGCAATCAAGAGTTTGCGATAACTTTCAGTGAGTCTGTTACAGCGCTGTGCAGGAATTTTGGCCCACTCATCTTAGCAGAATTGTTGTAATTCAGCCACATTGGAGGGTTTTCGAGCATGAACCACCTTTTTAAGGTCATGCCACAGCATCTCAATAGGATTCAGGTCAGGACTTTGACTAGGCCTCTCCAAAGTCTTCATTTTGTTTTTCTTCAGCCATTCAGAGGTGGATTTGCTGGTGTGTTTTGCATCATTGTCCTGCTGCAGAACCCAAGTTCGCTTCAGCTTGAGGTCACAAACAGATGGCCGGACATTGACCTTCAGGAGTTTTTGGTAGACAGCAGAATTCATGGTTTCATTTATCACAGCAAGTCTTCCAGGTCCAGAAGCAGCAAAACAGCCCCAGACCATCACACTACCACCCAGTGTTGTTTTCATCAATGATGACGATGACGAAATCATTTCGTTGACGCCACTTTTTTTCATGACGATAACGAGACGGTGACGAGATAAAAATGGCTCGTTGAAGACTAAAACATGACGAGACGTGTGTGAGTTTTCGTTGACGAGACGAGAATAGACGAAAATGTTAGTGGGTGGTCCATCAGACGTTTAAAATGCATGACATTTCCGCTTATTGTGCATGCCAATTAAAATTTAAAAAGTATCTGACGCTATGGCAAGCCGTTTTAGCATTAAATACTCTTTGCCATTATTGTATGGCAAGCCGTTTTAGCATTCCATCCTTGTTTGTCTTTTATGTTCTAAAACATTCCTTCATTATTGTAATTATTGGTGAAAATAGTTGATCCGGAAGCTCACATTGTGTTGAACTATAGATCTGCTATTTTCAGAACTTATAAGTGACACTACCCAACAGCAAAATACTTACTGACCTACATTCATTTGTTAAAAGACTACTTTTTCCCTTTTTTTTGACTAAAACTAGACTAAAACCTTTTTGACTTTTCGTCAACTAAAATTGGACTAAAACTATCACATATAGAAGTGACTAAAATTTGACTAAAACTAAGAAGCATTTTAGTCCAAAAGACTAAGACTAAGACTAAATCTAAGATGGTTGTCAAAAACAACACTGCTACCACCACCAGATTTTACTGTTGGTATGATGTTCTTTTTCTGAAATGCTGTGTTACTTTTACGCCAGATGTAATGGGACACACACCTTCCAAAAAAAATCAACTTTTGTCTCGTCAGTCCACAGAGTATTTTCCCAAAAGTCTTGGGGATCATCAAGATGTGTTCTGACAAAACTGAGACGAGCCTTTATGTTCTTTTTGCTCAGCAGCGGTTTTCGTCTTGGAGCTCTGCCATGCAGGCCGTTTTTGCCCAGTCTCTTTCTTATGGTGGAGTCATAAACACTGACCTTAACTGAGGCAAGAGAGGCCTGCATTTCTTTAGATGTTGTTGTGGGGTCTTTTGTGACCTCTTGGATGAGTCGTCGCCGCACTCTTGAGGTAATTTTGGTCGGCCAGTCACTCCTGGGAAGGTTCACCATTGTTCCATGTTTTCGCCATTTGTGGATAATGGCTCTCACTGTGGTTCGCTGGAGTCCCAAAGCTTTAGAAATGGCTTTATAACCTTTTCCAGATAGATCTCAATTACTTTCTTTCTCATTTGTTCATTTCTTTGGATCTTAACATGATAGGATTTTGAGGATCTTTTGGTCTACTTCACTTTGGCCCCATTTACACGAAGGGAAGATGCAGATATTTCCCTGCGGTTTGGCCTCTCATTTACACGAAAACCTTTAAAAATTATTTCTATTTGAAAACGCCATTTTCACGTTGTAGTGTGGACTGTGATAACGGAGGCTTTTGAAAACAATGACGCATATTTAGTCATGTGACGCATATTGTACCAGTAGATATCTATGTTTACAGCAGTAATTGTGCCTGTGCTATTCACTGTCACACTGCTGCTAAAGAGATTTACCTTGTACACTCTTCAAATTTTAGTCCTAAAATGATGACAGAAAATTTACTCACAGTTGCTGTCCTGCAAAACATATGACGACAACTGCTTTTCAGATAAAATATGAGTGAGCGCGATATAGACGCGTCAGTGAACTATGAGATATTTCCGTAAATTATCCCGGCAGAAGAATTACGTGAAAACTTATTACGTCTGTATAATTTTGGAGGCTTTACGCATGCGCAGTGAGGCGAATTTGATGTTTTCCTACGTTTCAGTGTGGATGAGAAACTTTTGGAAAACGCTTGGAAACGCTAGTGTGGACGGAGAGCGTTTTAAAGCGAAAACTCTGTTTTCAAATGTATCCGGATTAATGTAGATGTAGCCTTAGTCAGGCAGGTCCTATTTAAGTGATTTCTTGATTGCGAACAGGTGTGGCAGTAATCAGGCCTAGAGAAACTGAACTCAGGTGTGATAAACCACAGTTATGTTTTTCCCTTCATAAAAAACCCTTCATGTGTTGTTTACTTGTTATCTTTGATTAATATTTAAATTTGTTTGACGATCTGCAACTTGTTAGTCATGCTAGAAACATGCTGTCTTTCTATCGACCTATCAAAGTTAATCTTTTAAAACTACTTTAATCTTCAAACTATTTCAGACTGAAAACCCTCAAACTTAAAACTTTTTCAAACTTTCTGGTCCAGCTTTCTCAAGCCAACTTCAAAGTTTATCTTGACAAACTTTATTTTTATCTAGTTAATATTATTATTTATAGTGATGCTTACATGTGGTGTTTCTGTTTGCACAGGCCGGATTGAGAAAGTTGTCATCGCTAACAGAGGAGAGATAGCATGCCGGGTGATGCGGACGGCTAAGAAGATGGGTGTGCGCTCGGTGGCGGTGTACAGCGATGCAGACAGACATTCCATGCATGTGGCCATGGTGAGAAATAATGGACACCATGGATAGCTATAACAACTAGATAGATTCTCATTTGAGATGATAACACTGAGAGATGTGTCTGTAATACCAGGCGGATGAGGCGTATCATATCGGGCCGGCGGCGTCCCAGCAGAGTTACCTGCGCATGGACAAGATCCTGGAAGTGGCAAAGAAGTCCTCTGCACAGGTGTGCTAATGATGAGATGACTTTAAAACTAAGGGAATGAGAGTTCTTTCTTGATTAAATCTTCTTCGTTTTGGACAGGCGGTCCATCCTGGATATGGATTCCTGTCAGAAAACACAGAGTTTGCTGAACTGTGTAAACAAGAAGGTATCATCTTCATCGGTCCGCCGTCATCAGCCATTCGGGACATGGGAATCAAAAGGTACAGTACAGAAGTGTGATTAGTTGTATTTTAATTTCCACCGGTAGTGGACTTAAAATCTGAAAGTTAAATCAAATAAATACCAAATAAAGGCAATTTAAGTGTAGGCTTTAAAAAAAAAACACACTTTATAATATTGTCAGTTTTAAGAGAATTTTCCTCGAAAGTACATTTTAAATCATTGTTTTAATAATCTTTTGACGTGCTTTGAAGAAGTGCACTTATTTTGACATGTAAAGAACTTAATTATTGTATGTATTTTAGCTGCTGTGTTTGATATTGATGTAAAAATGAATATATATGACCCAGGACCACAAAACCAGTCTTAAGTAGCACGGTATGTTTTGTACATTGTATGGGTCAAAATGATTCATTTTGTTTTTATGGCAAAAATGATTAGGACATTAAGTAAAGATCATGTTGCATGAAGATATTATATACATTTCTTACTGTAAATATATCAAAACTTCATTTTTGATTAGTAATATGCATTGCTAAGAACTTCATTTCGAAAACTAGAGTTTTTTTTTCAATATTTAGATTTTTTTTGCACTCTCAGATTCCAGATTTTCAAATAGTTTTATCCTGGCCAAATATTGTCCTATCATAACAAACCACACATCAATGCAAAGCTTATTTATTTCAATGGATCCTTACGATTGGTTTTGTGGTCCAGGGTCACATATAAGAATGTTGCTAACCAAACAGTTTCTGGTAGCCATTGACTTCTACAGTGATTTTTCCATAGTGAAAATCAATAGGGACCAAAAGATGTTTGGTTACCAACATTCTTCTAAATATGTTCAACACAATAAAGAATTCATACAGGTTTGGAACATCTTCAGGGAAAACAAATGTCAGAAATTTAATTTTTAGGTGAACAAATAAGTATGTTCTTATTTTTTCCATAATAAGTACTCTTTAGAAGTATTTTCACAAGAATACCCTCTTAAAAATAAAGGTGCTTCACGATGACATAGAAGAACCTTTTTTGTCTAAACTCTAAATGGTTCCATAAAGAACCTTTAACATCTGAAGAACCTTTCTGTTTCACAAAAGGTTCTTTGTGGCAAAAGAAGGTTCTTCCGATTATAAAAAGGTAAAAAAGAGGTGGTTCTTTAAAAAAAACCTTTGACTGAATGGTTGTTTGTGGAACCATAAATGGTTCTTCTACGGCATCGCTGTGAAGAACCTTTTAAAACACCTTTTTTTTTTAAAAGTGTATCTGTATTAAAGGACTAGTTTTACTTTCAGAACAAGAATTTACAGATAATGTACTCACCCAAGATGTTCATGTCTTTCATTCTTCAGTCAAGAAGATATTATGTTTTTTGAGGAAAGCATTTCAGGATTTCTCTCCATATAGAGGACTTCTATGGTGCCCCCGAGTTTGAACTTCTAAAATGCAGTTTAAATGCAGCTTCAAAGGGCTCTAAATGATCTCAGCTTAGGAAGAAGGGTCTTATCTAGTGAAACGATTGATTATTTTTTTATTATTATTATTTTTTTTAAATTTACAATAAAAAAAAATAGTTTTTTGAAGGAAAACATTTCTGGATTTCTCTCCATATAGTGGACTTCTATGGTGCCCCGAGTTTGAACGTCCAAAATGCAGTTTAAATGCAGCTTCAAAGGGCTCTAAATGACCCCAGCTGAGGAAGAAGGGTCTTATCTAGCGAAACGATTGGTTACTTTCAAAAAACATTTACAACTTATATACTTTTTAATCTTAAACGCTCATCTTGCCGAGCTAGACAAGACGAACATTTGAGGTTAAAAAATGTATATAAATTGTATTTTTTTTTTTTAGAAAATAACCCGTCGTTTTGCTAAATAAGACCTCTGTGATCATTTCGAGTCCTTCGAAGCTGCATTTTGGAAGTTCAAACTCGGGGGCACCATAGAAGTCCACTATATGGAGAGAAATCCTGAAATGTTTTCCTCAAAAAACATAATTTCTTTAAATTGTAAATTATTATTATTTTTTTTTAAAGTAACCAATCGTTTCACTAGATAATACCCTTCTTCCTCGGCTGGGATCATTTAGAGCCCTTTGAAGCCGCATTTAAACTGCATTTTGGAAGTTCAAACTCGGGGGCACCATAGAAGTCCACTATATGGAGAGAAATCCGGAAATATTCTCCTCAAAAAACAAGAAAGAAAGACATGAACATCTTGGATGACCATGGGGTGAGTACATTATCTGAACATTTTTGTTCTGAAAGTGAACTACTCCTTTAATTTTCAGAAAAAAAGCTTTGTCTAGCCAACGTTTAACTAAACTTTCTTTTTCTAGTTTCCAAGTAAAAATCCATTGTGTTCGTTTTTTTGTTTCAGCACATCTAAACACATTATGTCAGCGGCTGGTGTGCCTATCATTGAGGGTTATCATGGAGAAGACCAATCAGATGCTAAACTTCAAAGCGAGGCCGCAAGGATTGGTTACCCTGTGATGATCAAAGCTGTTCGAGGCGGCGGCGGAAAGGTATTTTGTCTTTGCGCTAAATTCCATAGTATTAAACGTGCTTGAAATCAGATTAATTTAGCTGCTTCGCCTCACACAGGGAATGCGAATCGCGCACTCAGAAGCAGAGTTTCACGAACAGCTGGAATCGGCTCGCAGAGAAGCCCGAAAATCATTCAACGACGACGTCATGCTGATCGAGAAGTTTGTCGAGAACCCCAGGTCTGTCTCCACGATCTGATTTTGAATAAGTATGGTAGTATCGTGCATGACATACATTGACTCAAAAACTACATTTTTTGCATGCATGTGCTTTAAGTATTGTGATAAAAATGTTGATATATATTTGCCATATTGCCCATCTCTATACTGTGTGTGTATATATATATATTAGGGCCGGGACTCGATTAAAAAAATTAATCTAATTAATCAGAGGCTTTGTAATTAATTAATCGAAATTAATCGCATTTTAATCGCATACAAATATTTGACCTGAGAACAGTGAGAAGTAAGTTTTTTCATATGGATTTTTAGTAACCATTGAATAATGACTGAATACATAAACTGAAGCAACAAAATATTGTTTATTTTTGTTCAACCAAGTCCAACAGACCAGTGCAATATTGCCATTAACTGTAGCAATAGGATACAGCGTTTCCCATAACGAAAACATTTATTTCAGTGAAAAAATAAATCCAAAACTCTCTATTTTAACATTTTGAACAATAGGGCTTTACAATCTTTTGCTATTTTTTTTTAAATAAATTATTGTGTTTTAATTTTTCTCATAATCAAATGAAAGCATAAACATTTATTTATTTTTAATCAAATGAAAAATAAACCTTTTTAATTTTTGGCAAACAAACAGAGGTTTTCTGTTAAAATCAATACATAATAATAATCATAGTATTTTTTTCTACAATTAAGTGGTTAATCTTGTTGTTATATTTATTTTTTATCATATTGTTTTTTTTTTGTCTATTTAAATAGGAATATTGCTCTGTTTCATGTTAAACCGTACTTTTATTTTGACAGGTTGCCGTGTGTAAAGTCTGATATGATGCTAGTTTTCTCAAATGAAACGTTAAAAATGACACTGACAGTAGCTTTGGAGATTGAGATCTGTTCATGTGAGATACAAATGCCAAAAATTAACGGGAGCATCAGGCGTGCAGTATAAAAACGCGTCTCTGCCATTCTAACATACAGAGGCAAACAGTGCAGGATTCATATTAAAACGGTCTTTTTGCATTTCAGTTTTCAGACACTAGTCCATATGGCGATTTGAATTAAGTGACAGACCAACTTTTGATTTATCAATCCAAAAATCGACGAATTTACGTGGCATTCCGCGCTATAGTAAATTCGGTTTTTATGAATGGAGTCCGCGATCCAGTCCGTTTTCTTGGAGGAGACATTGTAAACGCGCCCCCCTGAGATGATGGTACGGGAAACACTGGGATATTTAGAAATATACTAGCATTCATTTCAGAAATTCAGGTACCCTATAGGTAGGTAGACCTTCTGTAAAAGCATTGAGGTGATACTTGAGGCTCGATGTCCTGCGGTGATATGCGCATTCTGTTAGTTGGTGCTCCAGTATTGGTCCGCCACTGAAACTCATCCAGTGAGAAACGTTCCGCGGTGCAAAATTAAGTGCGATTAAAATGCGTTAAAAAAAATTAACGCGTTATTTTTGTGTAATTAATTAATCTAAATTAACGCGTTAAAGTCCCGGCCCTAATATATATATATGATGTGATATGTGTTTGTTGTTGCATTAGACATGTTGAGGTTCAGGTGTTTGGTGACCAGTACGGCGACGCCGTATATCTGTTCGAGAGAGACTGTAGCGTACAAAGACGACACCAGAAGATCATCGAGGAAGCTCCAGGGGTAAATATGACACCGCTTTAGTCATTCTGCATCTTTTGCATTATGATGAAACATCCCTATGACTTTAATATGTGCTTGTGTTAATGAAACTGACCTGGCTTGATTTGTGTGTGTGTGTTTGAGTGCAGCCGGGCATCAGTCCTGAGGTCAGGAGGAAACTCGGAGAGGCCGCGGTTCGAGCAGCTAAAGCTGTCAACTATGTTGGAGCAGGTAATGAATAGGGCAAAAAAATTAACTAATAGTTATCACCTTACTTTCTCAGTTGATTGATTACATTGATAAGTGCAAACCTTTTTTTTTTTTTTAGGTTTAAATAGGTTTAAATATGCAAATGATCATTATTTAATGAAATATGCGCTAATTTGCATACATTGCTAGTACAAAAATCTAAACACTGCACATGAAGTCAGTTTCAAAATTCTTGTTTCATTTTTTGACATATTAGAGTCAAATGTTTTTACAGAAGGGGTTTTGGGTATCTCATCTCATCTATTGTCACTCCATAATTCAGAAAAAACTTAGAACAGACAGAAAACAATTTTTGGGGAATGAAATGTATAAAATCAAGTAAATTACATATGAAGAAATCTCTCTATAAAAACCTGCATGAAAAAACTGTGTTTTGGCCGCAGTCTCTCCCCTTAAATTGATCAAAAGTGACGGTAAAGACATTTTATAATGTTACGAAAGATGTGAAATAAATGCTGTTTTTTTCCACAAAAGCAGCTCAACTGTTTCTAACATTGATAATAATGAGAAATGTTTCTTGAGCAGCAAATCAGAATATTATTATGATTTCTAAAGGATCATGTGACACTGCAGACTGCTGGATTGATGCTGAAAATTCAGCTTTGCATCACAGCAATAAATCATTTTTCAACATATATTCACATAAAAACAGCTGTTTTCAGTTGTAAAAATATTGCACAATATTACAATTTTTTTTATTATTAAATAAATGCGTCCTTCATGTATGGAAGCATATGTGTAGCAAAATTCAATTTGCAATGCAATATGCAAAATGACAATGCAATATTCAAAATGGCAACGTTATTCTGTATTTAAATTGACATTTTCCACCACCTCCACGCGTGCAAAATTTGGTGCAGAATGAAATTGAAAATTAAGTTATATTATTTGCATTTGCCATTTCCAACAGTAGTCTTAAGTTGTGAAGTGCATACTATTTTAATGCTTTATAAGTAGCAAAATGAAAATGAAAATGTATAACCCAAATTGATTTGATATGTGTAACGTGTCCAAGCAGAAACAGTAGCAAAATTATCATTTAAATGTTATTTGTCCTAAATGCATTTAGACTAACAGTGCATTTTCATCATGACGCTGTGGGATATTTGTAGCGAAATTCAATGCGGCTTTGAAAATGCATTCAGAGCTGACCACACCCACTCTACGTCAATCATTGCATCAAGACGGGGATTGGAGGAAGCGTGTTATGTCTTGGGTATTCTATAGTCTTTGACTATAGTCTTTGATATGGTCCATTCAACGATCTTATCAGATCTCCAGTCGCCATGTTTCAAACGATCTAAACGTAACACGCTTCCTCCAATCCCCGTCTTGATGCAATGATTGACGTAGAGTGGGTGTGGTCAGCTCTGAATGCATTTTCAAAGCCGCATTGAATTTCGCTACAAATATCCCACAGCGTCATGATGAAAATGCACTGTTAGTCTAAATGCATTTAGGACAAATAACATTTAAATGATAATTTTGCTACTGTTTCTGCTTGGACACGTTACACATATCAAATCAATTTGGGTTATACATTTTCATTTTCATTTTGCTACTTATAAAGCATTAAAATAGTATGCACTTTACAACTTAAGACTACTGTTGGAAATGGCAAATGCAAATAATATAACTTAAATTTTCAATTTCATTCTGCACCAAATTTGATGTAATGTAAATACATTAAATACAGAATTACATTGCCATTTGGCATATTGCATTGCAAATTGAATTTTGCTACACATATTCATGAGCTGAAGAGACTTCTTTAAAAAAAAATCTGACTCCAAACTTGAATTGCAAACAGTAAAATGGCCCATTTTAATAGGTACTATATTGATTTTATAATAAAGTGTTTATAATGATTTCTGAAGGATCCTGTAACACTGAAGACTGGAATAATGATGCTAAAAAATTAAGATTTGATCACAGAAATAAATTACACTTTACAATATATTTAAACAGG
>NC_133367.1:44131763-44187564 GCF_049309525.1 Garra rufa | reverse complement strand
GGAATAATGATGCTAAAAAATTAAGATTTGATCACAGAAATAAATTACACTTTACAATATATTTAAACAGGAAATATCTGTTTTGAATTATAATAATATTTCACAATATTACTGTTTTGACTGTATCTTTTATTAAATAAATGCAGCCTTGATGAGCAGAAGAGACTTCTTAAAAAAATCTGACTCCAAACTTGAATTGCAAATAGTAAAACGGTCCATTTTAATAGATACCATATTGATTTGTTTAATAATTAATTTAAATCGTCTCTAAAATTGCTATTGTAGTAAATATAATTATTTACTACAAACTTAAAAAAATGATCTTTTAATACAGGTTCGGATCTTTAAATAATGACTTATTTCATTTTTGACTGAATGATTTTTTTCCAAAAGGTACTGTGGAGTTCATCATGGACGCTCAGCACAATTTCTACTTCATGGAGATGAACACGCGTCTGCAAGTGGAGCATCCTGTCTCAGAGATGATCACAGGAACAGATCTGGTGGAGTGGCAACTGCGTGTAAGATCGAGCTCATTTGATGCTGACTTTCTGAAACTTCTGAAAATATTCACATATATCCCAAGTAATACAGTGACATTTGGTGATTTGTCCACAAAGGGTCTCAATGACACCTTTCTTTAGGGTTTGGGCCCATCTATTCTGTTTGCAGCTTTAATCTTTTTTGTTCATCAGGTAGCAGCAGGGGAGAGGTTGCCCCTCTCTCAGGAGCACATCATGTTGCAAGGTCATTCTTTTGAAGCCAGGATATACGCTGAAGACCCCAATAACAACTTCCTTCCTGGAGCAGGGCCACTGCTACACCTGTCCACGCCGCAAGGGGATCAGTGCACTCGCATAGAGACTGGGGTTCGAGAAGGTACGTTTCATTTAACCCTATGTACATTTACACAAAAACAGATTTATACCTGAATATTTACAGGTGAATCTCAAAACCCAAACGATAACCTATAGATAGAACCAAGTCTCTTTTTATTTTTTCGTTATGATTGGTTGCTAACTGCTTTATGTCTGTTGATCATATGTAAGGTGATGAAGTGTCTGCTCATTATGACCCCATGATCGCTAAGCTGGTGGTTTGGGGGGAAGATCGCTCAGCCGCTCTGAAAAGACTCAGATACTGCCTTCGACAATACAATGTAAGCACACATTCTTATCCACATCTTCATAAGGTACGGTCACTTTAGCTAAAGTTCATTGGGAAAAGGTCCACTGTCAATGCCATAGACTATTAAAAAAATGGACAATGCGTTTCCACTTCATTCCACTATAGAAAAGTGAAGCCAAAACACCCCAGTATGGCTACTGGCATCTTGGTGCCAATTATGTATTATGAAGTCATTTGGAGACTTGAGTCTGCACAGTAATGATTCATCTGGAGTCAGAGTCTGTGCAGAAGTGATTCATCTGGAGTCAGAGTCTGTGCAGAAGTGATTCGTCTGGAGTCAGAGTCTGTGCAGAAGTGATTCGTCTGGAGTCAGAGTCTGTGCAGTAGTGATTCATCTGGAGTCAGAGTCTGTGCAGAAGTGATTCGTCTGGAGTCAGAGTCTGTGCAGTAGTGATTCATCTGGAGTCAGAGTCTGTGCAGTAGTGATTCATCTGGAGTCAGAGTCTGTGCAGAAGTGATTCATCTGGAGTCAGAGTCTGTGCAGAAGTGATTCGTCTGGAGTCAGAGTCTGTGCACTAGTGATTCATCTGGAGTCAGAGTCTGTGCAGAAGTGATTCATCTGGAGTCAGAGTCTGTGCAGAAGTGATTCGTCTGGAGTCAGAGTCTGTGCAGAAGTGATTCGTCTGGAGTCAGAGTCTGTGCAGTAGTGATTCATCTGGAGTCAGAGTCTGTGCAGTAGTGATTCATCTGGAGTCAGAGTCTGTGCAGAAGTGATTCGTCTGGAGTCAGAGTCTGTGCAGTAGTGATTCATCTGGAGTCAGAGTCTGTGCAGTAGTGATTCTTCTGGAGTCAGAGTCTGTGCAGAAGTGATTCGTCTGGAGTCAGAGTCTGTGCAGTAGTGATTCATCTGGAGTCAGAGTCTGTGCAGAAGTGATTCATCTGGAGTCAGAGTCTGTGCAGTAGTGATTCATCTGGAGTCAGAGTCTGTGCAGAAGTGATTCATCTGGAGTCAGAGTCTGTGCAGTAGTGATTCGTCTGGAGTCAGAGTCTGTGCAGTAGTGATTCATCTGGAGTCAGAGTCTGTGCAGAAGTGATTCGTCTGGAGTCAGAGTCTGTGCAGTAGTGATTCTTCTGGAGTCAGAGTCTGTGCAGTAGTGATTCATCTGGAGTCAGAGTCTGTGCAGAAGTGATTCGTCTGGAGTCAGAGTCTGTGCAGAAGTGATTCGTCTGGAGTCAGAGTCTGTGCAGTAGTGATTCGTCTGGAGTCAGAGTCTGTGCAGTAGTGATTCTTCTGGAGTCAGAGTCTGTGCAGAAGTGATTCGTCTGGAGTCAGAGTCTGTGCAGTAGTGATTCTTCTGGAGTCAGAGTCTGTGCAGAAGTGATTCATCTGGAGTCAGAGTCTGTGCAGTAGTGATTCGTCTGGAGTCAGAGTCTGTGCAGTAGTGATTCATCTGGAGTCAGAGTCTGTGCAGTAGTGATTCTTCTGGAGTCAGAGTCTGTGCAGAAGTGATTCGTCTGGAGTCAGAGTCTGTGCAGTAGTGATTCATCTGGAGTCAGAGTCTGTGCAGTAGTGATTCTTCTGGAGTCAGAGTCTGTGCAGAAGTGATTCGTCTGGAGTCAGAGTCTGTGCAGTAGTGATTCATCTGGAGTCAGAGTCTGTGCAGTAGTGATTCATCTGGAGTCAGAGTCTGTGCAGTAGTGATTCATCTGGAGTCAGAGTCTGTGCAGAAGGGATTCGTCTGGAGTCAGAGTCTGTGCAGAAGTGATTCGTCTGGAGTCAGAGTCTGTGCAGAAGTGATTCGTCTGGAGTCAGAGTCTGTGCAGTAGAGATTCGTCTGGAGTCAGAGTCTGTGCAGTAGTGATTCGTCTGGAGTCAGAGTCTGTGCACTAGTGATTCATCTGGAGTCAGAGTCTGTGCAGAAGTGATTCATCTGGAGTCAGAGTCTGTGCAGAAGTGATTCATCTGGAGTCAGAGTCTGTGCAGAAGTGATTCATCTGGAGTCAGAGTCTGTGCAGAAGTGATTCGTCTGGAGTCAGAGTCTGTGCAGAAGTGATTCGTCTGGAGTCAGAGTCTGTGCAGAAGTGATTCGTCTGGAGTCAGAGTCTGTGCAGAAGTGATTCGTCTGGAGTCAGAGTCTGTGCAGAAGTGATTCATCTGGAGTCAGAGTCTGTGCAGAAGTGATTCGTCTCGAGTCAGAGTCTGTGCAGAAGTGATTCGTCTGGAGTCAGAGTCTGTGCAGTTGTGATTCGTCTGGAGTCAGAGTCTGTGCAGAAGTGATTCGTCTGGAGTCAGAGTCTGTGCAGAAGTGATTCGTCTGGAGTCAGAGTCTGTGGAGAAGTGATTCGTCTGGAGTCATAGTCTGTGCAATAGCGATTCGTCTGGAGCCCAAGTCTGTGCACTAGTGATTCATCTGGAGTCAGAGTCTGTGCAGAAGGGATTCGTCTGGAGTCAGAGTCTGTGCAGAAGTGATTCGTCTGGAGTCAGAGTCTGTGCAGAAGTGAATCGTCTGGAGTCAGAGTCTGTGCAGTAGAGATTCGTCTGGAGTCAGAGTCTGTGCAGTAGAGATTCGTCTGGAGTCAGAGTCTGTGCAGAAGTGATTCGTCTGGAGTCAGAGTCTGTGCAGAAGTGATTCGTCTGGAGTCAGAGTCTGTGCAGTAGAGATTCGTCTGGAGTCAGAGTCTGTGCAGAAGTGATTCATCTGGAGTCAGAGTCTGTGCAGTAGTGATTCATCTGGAGTCAGAGTCTGTGCAGAAGTGATTCATCTGGAGTCAGAGTCTGTGCAGAAGTGATTCGTCTGGAGTCAGAGTCTGTGCAGTAGTGATTCGTCTGGAGTCAGAGTCTGTGCAGAAGTGATTCATCTGGAGTCAGAGTCTGTGCAGTAGTGATTCATCTGGAGTCTGAGTCTGTGCAGAAGTGATTCGTCTGAGTCTGTGCAGAAGTGATTCGTCTGGAGTCAGAGTCTGTGCAGAAGTGATTCATCTGGAGTCAGAGTCTGTGCAGAAGTGATTCATCTGGAGTCAGAGTCTGTGCAGAAGTGATTCGTCTGGAGTCAGAGTCTGTGCAGTAGTGATTCATCTGGAGTCTGCGCAGAAGTGATTAATCTGGAGTCGGAGTCCGCGCAGTTGTCATTCATCTGGAGCCCAAGTCTGCTCAGTAGTGATTCATCTGGAGTCAGAGTCTGTGCAGAAGTGATTCGTCTAGAGTCACAGTCTGTGCAGAAGTGATTCGTCTGGAGTCAGAGTCTGTGCAGAAGTGATTCGTCTGGAGTCAGAGTCTGTGCAGAAGTGATTCGTCTGGAGTCAGAGTCTGTGCAGAAGTGATTCGTCTGGAGTCAGAGTCTGTGCAGAAGTGATTCGTCTGGAGTCAGAGTCTGTGCAGAAGTGATTCGTCTGGAGTCAGAGTCTGTGCAGAAGTGATTCGTTTAGAGTCAGAGTCTGTGCAGTAGTGATTCATCTGGAGCCCAAGTCTGTGCAGAAGTGATTCGTCTGGAGTCTGCGCAGAAGTGATTCGTTTAGAGTCAGAGTCTGTGCATTAGTGATTCATCTGGAGCCCAAGTCTGCTCAGTAGTGATTCGTCTGGAGGCAGAGTCTGTGCAGAAGGGATTCGTCTGGAGTCAGAGTCTGTGCAGTAGTGATTTGTCTGGAGTCAGGAGTCTGTGCAGTAGTGATTTGTCTGGAGTCAGGAGTCTGTGCAGAAGGGATTTGTCTGGAGCCGAAATCTGTGCAGTAGTGATTCGTCTGGAGTCAGAGTCTGTGCAGTAGTGATTTGTCTGGAGTCAGGAGTCTGTGCAGTAGTGATTTGTCTGGAGTCAGGAGTCTGTGCAGAAGGGATTTGTCTGGAGTCAGAGTCTGCACAGTAGTGATTCGTCTGGAGTCAGAGTCTGTTCAGAAGTGATTCGTCTGGAGTCAGAGTCTGTGCAGTTGTGATTAGTCTGGAGCCGAAATCTGTGCAGTAGTGATTCGTCTGGAGTCAGAGTCTGTTCAGAAGTGATTCGTCTGGAGTCAGAGTCTGTGCAGTAGTGATTCGTCTGGAGTCAGAGTCTGTGCAGTAGTGATTCGTCTGGAGCCGAAATCTGTGCAGTAGTGATTCGTCTGGAGTCAGAGTCTGCACAGTAGTGATTCGTCTGGAGTCAGAGTCTGTGCAGTAGTGATTCGTCTGGAGTCAGAGTCTGTGCAGAAGTGATTCGTCTCCAGTCAGAGTCTGTGCAGTAGTGATTCGTCTGGAGTCAGAGTCTGTGCTCTAGTGATTCGTCTGGAGTCAGAGTCTGTGCAGTAGTGATTCGTCTGGAGTCAGAGTCTGTGCAGTAGTGATTCGTCTGGAGTCAGAGTCTGTGCAGAAGTGATTCGTCTGGAGTCAGAGTCTGTGCAGTAGTGATTCGTCTGGAGTCAGATTCTGCGCAGAAGTGATTCGTCTGGAGTCAGAGTCTGTGCAGTAGTGATTCGTCTGGAGTCAGAGTCTGTGCAGTAGTGATTCGTCTGGAGTCAGAGTCTGTGCAGAAGTGATTTATCTGGATCCCAAATCTGCATCTGCATAGTTGTAATTTGTTTGGCGCTTGAGTCTGCGGAATAGTGATTTGTCTGGAGTCCAAGTCTGCATCTGTGCAGGGAGCAATCAAAACTTTTTGGATTAATTTTTAAGGACATCTGCCGCACACTTGGTCAATACAGCAATGATGCAGAACTCACTTTTAAATCAAACAGCTTCCTGTTGGTCAGTGCGGTGAATTTGCGTGACCAACTTGAACGTGAGCAGTTTACACGAATCTTTTTAACATAACAGATTACTATTGAAATGACTGGATTTTGCAATAAATGTGATCGCACATATGACTTTATGAACCATTAAGTTAAAAACGACAGTACTGCACAATTTACGCCACTTAAACAACTGAATCAGAATTCAACTTATTTAACTATTCATAATATTAACATTATGTATGTGTATTTCCCAGATCGTGGGTCTCAACACCAACATCGACTTCTTACTGAGTCTTTCGGGGCATCCGGAGTTCGAGGCAGGAAACGTTCACACCAGTTTCATCCCGCAACACTATGATCAGCTGTTCCCAGCAGCTCAGAGGCCATCCGGAGAGGTGCTCTGTCAGGCCGCCCTGGGTCTGCTGCTCCGAGAAAAACAGCATACGGAGAAATACAGAAACCAAACCAGTGGTGAGGATGCAACTATTGCTTGTGGTTTTTAAGGTCATGATCATTAAATCTGCTGGGTTTCGTCTGTATATTGGTGTTGATTGGCACGTGAAGCTTGTTTGAGATGTTAACCTAAGCTTCCTGTTGCAGACATGTTCTCTCCGTTTGCCTCCAGTAACGGGAGACGATTCAATGTCCTGCAATGCAGGAACCTGACACTGCAACTCGGAGATGACAGTGAGTCTTCATGCTCTGATAAACACACACACAGTCTGAAACAATGACTGATACACTCCTGTCAACACACTTTGACTCTGAATGATGGCTTTTGGAGAAAAGCTACACCTGACAAACATTTTCAAAATCAAATCTGTGCTGGATTCAGTTTTAAAAGTCTTATCTTCTACAGTTTTTAATTCTATTATTAAGTTGGCTTGAGAAAGCCAACTTACTGAAGTGCTATTTAAATGTATTCTTATTTGTCTTCTGAGACTAAAATTTCCAGCTCTAAATCATCTAGCTTTAACTCTACAAACTCCAAACTCAGGCCAGATCTTCAGTCTGATCTGACTCCAGTTGCTGGATCTTTTCTAACTGATCGGACTTACGGTTTTCCACAAAATGACGATTGAAACTGTGAAAAATCCCATAGACTTACATTGATGGAATGTTCAACTGATCAACACTATTCAAACTCCAACTGACAAAATTCAAATTCAACTGTCAGAATCCCTTCAGACTTAATCAAACTGACCTTCTATCAACTAGATTTATAATACAATAAAACTCATTTAAACTCATCTATCTAGAAACTGGCTAATCATGTTAGAAACATGCAGACAACATGCTAATCATGCTAAAAGCAGACTAGCAACATGCTAGTAACTTAATCATAGAAACATGCTAGCGACTTGCTAATCATGCTAGAAACGTTAAAAACATGTTAGCAGCATGCTAATAACTTTGTCAATCATCCTAGAAACATGCTAGCACCAAGCAAACAGTTTGTTAATCATGCTAGAACATGCTATCATCTTGCTAATCATGTTAACAACGTGCTAGTAACTTTTCTGTTAATCATGCTAGAAGCAGACTAACATGCTAGTAACTTGTTAATCATGCCAGCAACATGCTATCGACTTGTTAATCATGTTAGAAACTTGCTATCAACTTGCTAATCATGTTAACAACATGCTAGTAACATGTAAATCATGCTAGAAACATGCTACCAGCTTGTTAATCATGAAATAAACATGCTGGCGATTTGCTAATCATTCTAGTAACATGCTAATAATGTTAGAAGCAGACTAACATGCTAGTAACATGTTAATCATGCTAGGTCATGTTAACAACGTGCTAACTTTTCTATGTTAATCATGCTAGAAAGTCTAACATGCTAGTAACTTGCTAATCATGTTAGAAACATGCTACCAGCTTGTTAATCATGAAATAAACATGCTAGCGATTTGCTAATCATTGTAGTAACATGCTAATAATGCTAGAAGCAGACTAACATGCTAGTAACATGTTGGTAACTTGTTAATCATGTTAAAAATATGATGGCAACATGCTATCGACTTGCTAATCATGCTAAAAATATGCTACCAACCTGCTAATCCTAATATAAACATAATAGCGACTTGCTAATCATGTTAGAAACATGCTAGCACCATGTTAGAAACATGCTAGCAACTTGTTAATCATACTAGAAACACATTATTACCATGTTAATCATGATAAAAACATGCTAACAACTTGCTAATTATGTTAACATCATGCTAAAAGCAGACTAATAACATGCTACCAACTTGCTAATCATGTTAAAAACATGCTACCAACCTGCTAATCATGATATAAACATGATAGCGACTTGCTAATCATGTTAGAAACATGCTAGCAACTTGTTAATCATACTAGAAACACATTATTAACATGTTAATCACGATTAAAAAAACATGTTAACAACTGGTTAATCATGCTAGCTACATGCTAATCAAGCTAGCAACATGTTAGTAACTTGCTAATCGTTAAAGTCACGCTAGTAACTTGCTTTTCATGTTACTAACATGCTAACAACATGCTGTCTGTCTATCTCTGGAAGATAGTATTGCGTTCAAAACATTCAAACTCAAGACTTTCTCAAGCAAACTCAAAGTTTGTTTCGACAAACTTTTTTAATCTAGTTATTTACATTTTCATATCCGCATGAGTAATTATTGCACGCTTATTATTTCGATTTCTTTTTTGATTCTACAAAATTGCTTTTACCTAATCAAGATTTATTCAGTGCTTTAGGAGTCAAATGCCACATTTTATTAAGTTTAGGGGTCAAGCTCTTGCAGATGAATCATGATTAATATCTGCAGTCAGTAGTAATATCTTTGATCAGATTCATGACTAATAGTTGCAGAGGGCCAATTTAGATGAATATTATTGTGAATGCATGAATGATCAGTGGGTTATTAATGGACGGCTCGGATGATTCTTCTACATGTCAGAAGTCTCAGATCATTCTCTTCAAATAGAAACGTCTGCATTATAAATGAGCACCCAAGAGATGATTTATTGATCATAATTGAGGATTTCAGCCTTATGTAGAATCTGCTCAGCAATCACAGCAAGAAATGTCTGCAAATTAGTCAGTTATATTTAATTTAATGAAAGCAAAGCTCATGTATAACACCATTATGATGTGTTTCTAACAATGTTATTTAATTAGATAAAGTTTATCAAGACAAACTTTAAGTTCCCTTTAGAAAGCCGGACCAGAAGGTTTGAATGCTTTAAAAAGTTTAATACGTTTAAAAAGTTAAAAAGTTTGACTGTTTTCAGTCTGAAATAGTTTGAAGTCATTTTAAAAGCTTAATGTTGATAGATAGATAGATAGATAGATAGATAGATAGATAGATAGAAAGTTTCTAGCATGATTAACAAGTTGCTAGTACATTTCTAGCATGTTTCTAGCAACATTAGCGAGTTGCGAACCTGTTTCTAAAACTATTAGCATGTTGCTAGCATGTTTATAGCATGATTAACAAGTTGATATCATGTCTAACATAGTTAGCATGTTGCTAGCATAATTGTAGTGTGATTGACAGCATGTTTCTAGCAGTATTAGCAAGTTGCTAACATGTTTCTAAAAATATTAGCATGTTGTTAGCATGTTTAGAGCATGATTAGCAAGTTTATAGCATGTTGCTAGCATGATTTTAGTGTGGTTACTAAGTTGATAGCATGTTTATAGCATGATTAGCAAGTTGATAGCATGTCTAACATAATTAGCATGTTGTTAGCCTAGCATGATTGTAATGTGATTACCAAGTTTCTAGCATGTTACTAGCATGATTAGTAAGTTGTTAGCATGATTTCAACATGATAAGCATGTTTCTACCATGCTTGTAGCATGATTAGCAAGTTGCTAGCCTGTTTTGACATGTTTAGCATGTTTGTACCGTGATTTGTATGTTACTAGCATGTTGTAGCATGATTCTAACCTGATTACCAAGTTGCTAACATGCTTCTAGCAAGATTAGTAAGCTTCCAGCATGACTAGCAAGTTAGTTTGAATGAGTTTGAATGGATTAGAAATAGTTGATAGAAGGGCAGTTTGATTGAGTCTGAAGGGATTCTGACAGTTTAAATTTGAATTTTGTCAGTTGGAGTTTGAATAGTGTTGATCAGTTGAACATTCCCTCAATGTAAGTCTATGGTTGCGTCCGAAATCGCATACTACTTAAGTAGGTACTACATTTAAATTCAAACGTACTACTCGACCGTTAAAACAGTACGTTCTATATAGTATGAATGTGGGTAGTATGAATGGAATTCGGACATACTACATCCGCCATATTGATGTTGTCACGTATTCATGCGTCGTCACAACACCGCGAAAATTTAAAGAGACCGCTCCACTGCACGAACACCGGCACCGGCAATGTACGGCGTTTTAACGTTGATTGGACAGACAGCTCAGAGAAGCCGTCAGTCAAATAATTAATAGTCAATAGTCAAATCAGTGGCGTTGCGAGGGGGGCTTAAGCCCCTGATGCTTTGCCTAAAGCCCCTGATCTTTTTAAAGATGGACCATTCACTTCACTAATAAAATATGTTTTATACATTTTAAGTATTAGAAATCCAACTGTCCATGATGAAAAGCAGTCTTTAGTAGGTAGCTTACCGCTTACCATACGTTTTCATTCGCATAAACACAGCTTTGAAGCCATCGTTTGATGTTTTTCGATTCAATCACCCATGCAATCTTGTATTGCTGTTTCTGTGTTTCAAACATCCAAATAATCACAAAAGTACTGGAATAAAAGTTTATAGTGTGGATATAAACACTGTAGTCTACAGTAGCGAACAAAATAGAATAAATCACCTTTTTGAACAGATTCCAAGTGACGCTTCAAATTAAGATTGTATCAATTACAACACAATGCCAGCAGGTGGCGACTGACTGATAAAAAGGAAATTCGTTCACAAAACGTTGATTCATTCAAGAATTTATCCACATGTAATGTAAACAAATAAATTACTTTAATTTTAAATAAAACATCAAAGATCTGGTCAGTGAGGTTTAGCATCCAGAACATATACATTTATTTTTTGCTAAGTATTCGACAAATACATCAAAAATCAAAATTATAGATTTTTCTTTTATGCCAAAAAGCATTAGGAAATTTAGTAAAGATCATGTTCCATGAAGATTTTTTTGTAAAATTCTATAATATATCAAAATGTAATTTTTGATTAGTAATATGCATTAAGAACTTAATTTGGACAACTTTAAAGGTGATTTTCTCAGTATTTTGATTTTTTTGCACCCTCAGATTCCAGATTTTCAAATAGTTGTATCTCAAAAAAATATTGTCCTATCCTAACAAGCCATACATTAATAGAAAGCTTATTCATATGTTGTATACACCTCAGTTTTGTAAAATTTAACCTTATGACTGGTTTTGTGGTCCAGGGTCACATATTTGATTGTGTCAAAGTCGAACTACTGCAAGTATACTTCAGGTCCACTTTAAAAATCTTGCAATAACAAAATACTCCAAATGAAGCTAAATAATAATTTTATATCAGTAAGTGATACGTCAATATATATATATTATTTAAGCTAAGCCCCTTATCTCTCCCAACCCTAGCAACACCCCTGAGTCAAATATCAAATAACGTAAGTATAATTACTTATTTAGTTAGCAAATTTTACCTCAGAATAAAAAAAACACCTCTGTGAACACCACGACAGAGGCTGACTTGAAGCAACAATAAAGTAATTTATTTTTATGAATGAATACACAGGACAAAAAAACAAGAATCAATGAATAAATTTTAATGAATATATACACACTTTATTTATATATATGTGTGTGTATTTATATAAATGGATAAATACAATATATACAGTTAAAATTACTATATTATACATAGATACATTTAAATAAATAATATATACATATTCTAAAAAAACATCTAAAGATGGTGAGCTGTGTGTGTATATAAATAAAAGGATAAATACAATAAATACATAGAAAAAAAAGAATATATTATGCATAGATACACAAATAAATAATATACATATTCTTTAAAAAAACTATATACATATTTACAGATGGTGGGCTGTGTGTGTGTGTGTGTATGTATGTATGTATGTATGTATGTGTATATATATATATATATATACAGTCCACGGTGCATGACATTGTGCACAGAATCAGCAGGGCAATCATCTGTATTTTGAAGAGGGTGATCACTTTCCCAACCCCGGATGATCTGGGGGAAGTGGGGGCAGGTTTTGCCCAACTGGCTGGGTTTCCAGCTTTCTGCATGGTAGCTGGTGCAATAGACGGCTGCCACATCCGGATCAAAGCACCTGCAAGTGACGCCCCATGCTATTTTAATAGGAAGCATCACCGACCACAAGGGGAAGTTCATTGATGTCTTTGTTGAGTATCCTGGGTCGTTGCATGATGGTGCTTAAGAACAGCCCTGTTTACACTGGCCGCTTATATCCACCTGCAGGAAAATGCATCCTCGGAGATGGTGGGTATCCCTGTTTGAGCGCGCCTATCTGCCTCATCACCCCGTACAGAGAGCCTGTACAGAATCCGCACCAGACAATTGTGTGCCGGCTCTTCATGAGCATGATTACCTGTAAGACAATTTAAGAGGTTAAGACTTTGCAAATCAGTTCTTGTTCTCAGATTGACATTGTTTAAGCTTGTCTTTAGCTAGTTAATATGTAAATAGTTAGGTGTGTGTGGGTGGGCACAGCCCACAGGGTGTTGTGATGCTTAAAAAAATGCAGTAGTAGTTAGAGAGAGGTGGAAGTGAGTGCATAGCTTCTGTGTGCATCCCTCTTGCTTACTGCCACTGGCAATGTGATGAAAAAGCAGTTTTATGAAAGTAACTTTATGAAAAGTTAAAGGGAAAACTACTAATCAGTGCTTAGGATGCAAAATTATGATACATTTACATTTAATCATAGCTTAATGCAGTATATATACACAAGGATTTTTAAATTATATAGTAAATAAAATAAAAAAGATAGAAAATCAATAAGAAATCCACGATAAATCAATAAATCCACAGAAATCAAGCATTAAAAGTAATGCAGTAAAACCTTTGCTTGAAGTGTTAGTGTGTAAGTTACTACATTCAGTTTCAACAGCACCTGCATTTAAGGACATTTTACGTAATTTGTTTACTTACTCAAAACCTTTAATGGCAGCATTTCTCCTTCCAATGAAGAGGGTTTCACTCGCCACTCTCCACTGAATAAGGAGCCGAGTGTGTTCATCAGTCCCTGTAATGTCAAAACAGTAATCATTAGCAATGATCAATCTAACTTGCATTGACAAGCTGAAGCATAACGTTACTTATTACTAGCTTGATATGCAACCAACAAAATATAAACTAAAAATGAACACTAGTAAAAAGGAAACAAATCGTTTTAATTTCGTTTAATTTTCTAATCTCATTAAACTGCTTAACAACTAATGTCTACGTAAAAAAGCTGTTAACAAGCTGATGTACAAAACAACTTCTTACAGCCGATTCACGAACTCACCTCATCGATTTACAATGTTTAAACTTTCAATAAGTCATCCGTTTATTTAGATTGTGTTAAACAAGTGTAATTTAATCACAATAAACAACGTTTTATCCTGAAGTACTTACACTTGAAAAGAGCCGCGTCTCCACTTTCCGCCATTTTTCGAATGTGACGCCTCCTCTCGCGGAGCCTCATGGGATAGGAAAGTGTCCATGGTGTGCGTACTACAGAATTCGGCCGGAAGCAGTAGGTCATCCGGGTACTTCTCGCCTACTGAATTTCGAATACTATGAATTCGGACATACTACTCGCCTCGCATACTGTTTTTCGCGTACTATATAGTAGGGTAGTATGCGATTTCGGACGCAGCGTATGGGATTTTTCCCAGTTTTAATCGCCATTTTTAGGAAAACCGTAAGTCGGATCAGTTAGAAAAGATAGAGCAACTGGTGTCAGATCAGACTGAAGGTCTGGCCTGAGTTTGTAGAGTTGAGAGACTTTCTCAAGCTAACTTACTAAATCATAAATATTATATCTTTTGCAGAAGTGGCATTATCCATTACATACAATCTAGATGGGACATACAGTATGGAGGTAAATTTTATGTTTTGGACTGTCAAATTAAAATCACATCGGGTTGTTTGACAGATTTCACAGTCTTAAATTAAGTGCATGTACTAAACATGATTTTCCACACATCTTGGGCTCATTTGTGGTTGTTAGACCGGAGGTCAGGTGTTTCACGTATCAGGGCAGCTGCAGATGGAGGGGGACGTGACCTACCTGAGCTGCTCCGTCAATGGAGTGCTGTCCCGACCCAAACTAGTCATTCTGGACAACACCGTACACATCTTCTCTATGGTGGGTTTCTTTCGCCCTTTCGCACGTTAACATCAATTCAAGACTATTCATGAGCTTTTGCGTTTTGTTTTGGTTCCTATTTAGGAGGGAAGTGCTCAGGTGGACGTACCTGTGCCCAAGTTCCTGGCTGGTGTTAGTGGCTCCAGTGCACAGGGTGGTGCTGTTGCACCCATGACAGGCACTATCGAAAAGGTACTTAAGACCCCAGTCAAAAATCACATCATCTACATGGAACCCAAAGTGTAACATCTTGAACTTGCCCTTGTTTGTAGGTTCTAGTCAAGGCTGGAGACACAGTCCAGAAAGGAGATCCTCTAATGGTTATGATTGCCATGAAAATGGAGGTGAGGCTCTGCCATTGTCTTGTTCGGGACACTTTATAGTCTATGTCTATATTGCACCTGACCAGGTCTTTGTCTTTCTGGGCAGCATACCATCCGTGCACCCAAAGCAGGAGTCATCAAGAAGGTGTTCTTCAAGGAAGGCTCACAAGCTAACCGTCACGCAGCTTTGGTGGAGATGGAAGAAGAGGAAGGAGCTGGAGAAGAGTGAACCTATGGATGACTTGAAGCTCAATAAACAATCTTGAAGAAGCACTACAAATTAGTTTGAGATTTAACAAGTCAACTAGAAGCATTCGTAAGAAGATCTAGTCACCTTTGTAACTTTGTTTGTGAGGAATTCAGTCTCCAATAATTTGGTTTTTCTGTGGTTCTGGTCTGGTTCTTTTATACCATGATGATCATGGATGAAGATCAATGGCTGAATGACTTGCCATCTTTCTACAAACATACATATATGCATTTTAAGAAAGGAAAAAAAAAACAGTGTTGTTGACTGTCCCATACCTCTAAAAGAATAACGAAAACTCCTGTGTATTAAGCATTGCTTAATACATTTATGATATTTGTGGTGAATATGGTGCCTTGATGTTAGACTACTGAAGAAAACCTTTAGAATCTGAACACTTCTTAACCCTAATCATTAAAGTTTTTTTTCTATGCATCAATTGTAAGAAGTCTGGCGCAATAATTCAGTTTTCGATCAAGATTGATGGGTATAAACCCCACCAACCGGTAACATTGATCTCAAAGACTTTAGGACAGATGCTGCAGCTGTTCATACTCTATAAACTTTGAATATAAACTTTGGTGCTCTACCTATAATATGTAATACTACACACTACCAATCATCAGGATAAACACTGATGAGTGAGTGAGCAAATCCGACCGTGAGCGTGAAAGCTGGCGTAAGCAAAGTGTATGCAGTGTTGATACACTATGTTGCCAAAAGTATTCGCTCACCCATCCAAATAATCAGAATCAGGTGTTCCAATCACTTCCATGGCCAGAGGTGTATAAAATCAAGCACCTAGGCATGCAGACTGTTTTTTACAAACATTTATGAAAGAATGGGTCACTCTCAGAAGCTCAGTGAATTCCAGCGTGGAACTGTGATAGGATGCCATCTGTGCAACAAGTTCAGTCGGGAAATGTCCTCACTCCTAAATATTCCACAGTCAACTGTCAGCTGTATTATAAGAACGTGGAAGCGGTTGGGAATGACAGCAACTCAGCCACGAAGTGGTAGGCCACGTAAACTGACGGAGCGGGGTCAGTGGATGCCAACTTTCTGCAGAGTCAATCACTACAGACCTTCAAACTTCATGTGGCCTTCAGATTAGCTCAAGAACAGTGCGCAGAGAGCTTCATGGAATGGGTTTCTATGGCCGAGCAGCTGCATCCAAGCCATACATCACCAAGGGCAATGCAAAGTGTCGGATGCAGTGGTGTAAAGCACACCGCCACTGGACTCTAGAGCAGTGGAGACGTGTCCTCTGGAGCGGGGAATCACGCTTCTCCATCTGGCAATTGATGGACGAGTCTGGGTTTGGCAGTTGCGAGGAGAACGTACTTGTCTGACTGCATTGTGCCTAGTGTAAAGTTTGGTGAAGGGGGGATTATGGAGTGGGGTTGTTTTTCAGGAGCTGGGCTTGGCCCATTAGATCCAGTGAAAGGAACTCTGAATGCCTCAGCATACCAAGACATTTTGGACAATTCCATGCTCCCAACTTCTAGCATGACTGTGCACCAGTGCACAAAGCAAGGTCCATAAAGACATGGATGACAGAGTCTGGTGTGGATGAGCTTGACTGGCCTGCACAGAGTCCTGACACCTCAACACCTTTGGGATGAATTAGAGACTGCACTCCTAGACCTTGTGGACAGCCTTCCCATAAGAGTTGAAGCTGTTATAGCTGCAAAGGTTGGACCGACGTCATATTGGCTCCTCAGGATTAGGAATGGGATGTCACTTAAGTTCATCTGCGAGTCAAGGCAATATAGGGTGTTTTCACATCTGTGGTTCGGTTCATTTGGTCCGGACCACAGGCAACAAATGATGCATGCTGCCCTCCAAAGGCAAAGTGCAGTAACTACGCCAACACTGAAACTTAGAAGAATGGCTGTAAAGTTTTTACGCCAGCTAGACAAACATGTTGACGCTCTCGTTTCTCTGAAACGGGAAAAAATTGAACCAGGAGACTTTGCCACAAGACAAAACAGTTGTCACAAAGTCCATTTTAAGCCTTAACTCAATGTTGACCAAATGTGTAGTTACTGTGCTTTGCCTTTGGAGGGCAGCATTGTAGCATCTTACTGCCGCTTTGGGTCCTTTTCACACCACACTGATTGCTCTGGTCCGAATCAGTTGAAACGAACCAAAATGCAGTGATGTGACAACATCCACATCACTCGTTTGCCGGATTGTGCGATTGAACGTATTTTCTAAACTGCTAAACAATGAGAGGATTGCGGTGTTCTTGTGAGTTTTTGAAAGTTTGGACCTAATATGATCATCAGACCAAATTTATGAGGCTCCGGACCTCCTCACAACGCCAAGTTTGTCCGCGAGCTGTCATGGGGCTATGTTGCTAAAGCGCTAACTGTCAACAAATACTTGTCCTTATCCCATAATGAACAGCGCAGCGGACTACAGCAGCCGGATTAGTCCAAAAAGGTGCAGTACTTTTTGTGGTTGGGTCTGTTCGAGTTCGGTTCATGTTCTTACCACAAACGAACCGCTCCAGTGTTCGTTTGAAAGCGTACCGAGACCACCTCTTCAAGGAGGTCTCGGTATGCTTCTTTGGTCCGCTTTTGGTGCGCACTCGAGTGCGATTGCTACATTCACACCTGGCTAAACGAACCGCACCAAGAGGGAAAACTAACTCTAGTGCGATTCAATCGAAATAAAGGCAGGTGTGAAAACACCCATAGTGTACATGAGGCCCCCTGGTGCATTATCTTGTTCTTGCTCCAACTTCTCCTCAAATAAGGCCTTGGAGATGTTGCTCTCAGCAGCTTAACTTTCTCCAAGGTCACCTTCCACTTTAGTCCCTTAAGTTTTGGCTTCTTGAACTCATTAAATAATTTCATGCGTCCATTTCCAATTGACTGAAGGGTCTCTGTGAAGTGGTTTGGTGGACATTTTATATAAATGACAGTTCATAGTTAAGAGGACTTTTCGATGCATTACAACACATCTGTTGTACTCGGCCATGACACAAATTTTACTGTCCTTGAAAAGTCACTATCATGAGCCCATTAAACTGCACCAACTTTGGAACCAGTCACCCCTTCTTATAGTGTCTTTTCAATGCTTTACTCATCTGACCTAATGAGATGAGAGATTTCATGTTCATGATGGTACAGTATATGTTTTGGCACATGAAGCTTGTTTAAGATAAGTTAACCTAAGCTTATGTTGCAGACATGTTCTCTCCGTTTGCCTCCGGTAACGGGAGACGATTCGATGTCCTGAACTGCAGGAACCTGACACTGCTGCTTGAGGACAACAGTAATGTTCATGCTTCGATAAACACACACATATATCTACATAGTTTTTAGTTAAGTACTTTAGTAACATATAAATGACAATACAGCATTGATAACTGTTATTGCTTTAAAATCCATTAAATAGTTGAATAGTCTAGCAGCTGTAATGGAACACAGGATGTGCGCTTCATCTTCATGACCACCAGATGGCCCTAAATTGACCATGTAGAAAAGCTTCAAGTAATGAACCAAGGTATTACAGGTCTCATTTCTTCATTTTGCAATACTAAATGCTTAAGTTGTATATTCACTTAAGGAATAGTTTGAAACATATCAAATTGTGAATGGTCCCTAACATTTAGGTTTCTCCGCTAAACCTCAAATCTCATTCGAGTTATAAAATCACCCTTTTGATTGCTTTTACATTTATCCAGTTGATGTTTTCAAATAAATTAGATGATTTTGTAAAGGTCAGGAGTCGTTAATCACAATCAAGTGTCTGGGGTCATTAGCATCCTGCCATAATCGCTTTGACCAGATTCTTGACTAAAAGTTCAACATGAATATTATTACGAATGCATTTGCGTATTAATAGACGGCTCAGTCATTCTTCCACATATGAAAACTACAAGACCATTCTCTTGAAATAGAAACAGCTCGTCTGAATTATATATGAGCGCTAATGAACAGCCATTGATCATAATGAAGAAGGATGTCAGCATAACAATCCTTAAATAGATTTCACACCACAAGGCCTGCAGAGTAAATGAGAATCTCATGTAGAAATGCCACCCAGAGGAGATGCAGCGTTTTATTTCGCTGAACTGCCGTTATCTGTAATCCAGATGAAGTACGAGGTAAATCATGTCTTTAGATTTAAAGGGATAGTTCACTGAAAAATGATAAACACCCTCAAGCCATCCGAATACAATCAGAGTTACATTATAAAGCTTAAAAGAGCCAAGACTTTTTTAATCGCAGTGAATGGCCGTTGAGATTTTGAAGTCCAATAAAGTGTATCCATCTATCATAAAAAGTGCTTCACTCGTTTCTGGTGGGTTAATAAAGGCCTTCTGTACGGAATCGATATGTTTTTGTAAGAAAAACATCCATATTTAAAACTTTATAAACTGTAATCTCTAGCTTCCGCTAAATGTCGTAGTGGCGTTCTAGTAAAAACATGGGATGTAGGCGTAGCCTAAGCTTCAGAAGTCTTTTAATAACCGACCGGAGCAACATGGAGTCACTTTTTATAATGGACAGATGAATTTTTTTATGTTTCAAAATCTCAACACCCATTCACTGTCATAAATAAAGCTTGGACATAAGTAAAACTCTGATTGCATTTGTTTGAAAGAAGAAAAGTCATATACACCTAGGATAATTGAGGGTGAATAATTGGAGTAATTTTCATTTCTGGGTGAACTATCCCTTCAAATCAAAGAGTACGGCAGGGTTGAGAGATTTCACACTATGTTTGAGAATCATGCATTCAATTTTCATAAATGTCTCTGGATCATGTTTTGTTGTTAAACCGGAGGCCAATTGGAGGGGGACGTGACCTACCTGTGTTGCACTTTTGTAGTTTTTGCTCTTTCTTCAGTATTTATGTCATGACTGGAGGATTGGTATTTTGAAGTGTGCAGGTGGACATACCTGTACCCAAATTACTGGCTGGTTTCTCCAGTGCACAAGGTGACTGAGGCTCAATTCCTGTTCCTAAAGTATGCAAGATTAGGATTGGTGCATCCCAAATCAACAGTGTTAATTTGTAACACCTAAATCGAATATACATATTGTCATGTTGACATTGTCCAAATACATATATGTAGGTAGGTGTGTATATATATATATATATATATATATATACACACACACACACACACACACACACACACACACACACACACACACACAGACACACAGACAAGCCCAAATTTATAATTTTTTTTTCTTTTTTTTTATTAGAAATGACACAGGCTTCTCCCAAATGATAGTAAGACGATGTACAAGAGGCCAAGGCCAAGTTCCTCTGAGATTTTTCACAGTGCGGAACGTCTCGCAGTTTTTAATAATATTTTGCACTGTAGCCACTGGAACTTCAAAACATTTTATTAACAATAGTGTGGACTATTTGGAATGGTATAGAACTTTGGATTTTCCCAAAGACTGTGACAGTTTGCAAAGGGTATGAATAATTTTGGACATGACACGTTTTGTTCAAATGTAAACAAAAGTGGAGAAATATTTTTTTCCACAATGATGCCTCTTGTACTTGAAGCCTGTGCCATTTCTGGCCAAACAAACCTTGCTGCTTGAATAAAAATAACTTTAAGTCAGAATTTGCCAGGGGTATGAATAATTTCAGGCTTGACTGTAAATATACATATACATGTATATATAATGAATGATTAGATGGTTCAGGGCCAGCTTAAAAGCTGGGGAAGGGAATACACTCAATATCTAGGGGTGTTTGGACACTTTGTGGGGAAAATCAATGGTACGCCATTTGGTTTAAGCCTACACTTATTTCCATCACCATCTATAAACTTCTTCAGTAGCTGCGGTCATCGTATCAGTATTATATTGTCCAAGTTATGTTATGGTAAAAATAGCAACAGAGTGCAACCAATTTACGCCATTCACATTTTTTAAATAACGTCAATATTGCATGTGTTTTATACTACATATTTTAGTAAGAGACATCATTTACATTATATTAATCCATATAAGCCTTTAAGATCTTGTAATGAGAAGTGACTTTCCAATCAATTTCTGATTAAATTAGCAGTTTTTAACTGGCCTTGAACCATCTAATCATTCTTATATATATATATATATATATATATATATATATATATATATATATGCGCAACACCCAGGCTTCCCTTTAAGAAAGCGCTACTAGTTAGTTCAGACTTGAGATTTCTGACTCAAGTTTCTACAATTTTTGGGGTTTGATTTGTGAGGTTTCCTCTGACATGAAAGTCAGAAAGGTTCTTGTTTATCTAAGTAAATGGTTCTTTATTCGCTGTCCCCTGTTGTTATTTTGTACTGTGATGTCATTGTTTGGAGGATAAAGATGAGTTTGTTGGCCCCATTTTCCTGGACGTCCACCGTCTGAAATGCTTGGCTGATTATCCGGGTTAACTGCTAAATGACTGTGGCTTGGAGAGAATCTCCCACTAAACATATTTGCAAGTATTTGCATTTCAACAACACCAAACCACTGAAGTATAAAGAGAAAAACCGTGATCACTTCATGCTGTTTAAAGAGTAGTTGCAAACATTTGTGCTGCCAGAGCCACACTCATGAAAAACTGCTTAGCACAGTGATATCTCTTGAGTCTTACTCACTTTTGGCACTGGTTAATATTGTTCACAATTGCACTGGGAAAAAAATGGTGTGGGACTCAAATGTGGAATACTAATAATCATAAAACACTAGATTTTATAAAGGTATTTATTCTGTAAATAGAACTTTCATAAACATCAGCAATTAAACATATTCACTGTAAGGAGAGTACAATTAGAAGAACATATGTTTACACAAAAAAAGATGAAACCGCAACATGGATGATTGACATCACAGCTAGATCAGGTATTTCCAGTCTAGATTGAGTCTTATTGCTAATGTCTCTGAGTAACAAGCGGCTTACTGCGTTGCTATATAATTCAAGAAAACACATTATATAGCAAAACACTTGCGCCGATTGATTTCAACACAAGATTTGAAATGATCCGTAATGATCCGCGGTTTAGGAGTCATGAGAAGAGTGATATACAAATAAAAAAAAAACAAGATAGAAGTAGTACCAAAATAGAGTAATCCACAGTTCATAACGTAACCATACTCCATCCATAAAATCGGACTCCCAACTTCCACCCGGGTCACGGCACCAGATTTCATCCGACGCCTGTGAGGTCCCGGTCTTTGCAGCAAAAATAAAGAGAAATCCCGAGACTAGACTCCTCAAGTCGAGAGCATTTAGGCCCAGTTGACTTAGGCCTCTGTTACAGGGTTATTGAGACATATCGGCCCAAGTGCAGCATGCAGTCTGATATCATAAACTTCAATATAGTTGATCTAAGCAAGTTTAAAACGGTTGTCTCAATGCTCCGGCCTTGCAATAACCCATGGCCCGTGTAGGATGAATTTCATTTGATTAAATACACACACACGGACGAAAAATAATCAAACAGCTTGTGACGAGTGGTTAGCAACACAAGCAGAAAAACAAGGAACACAGCAACAATGATAAATTAACCGGTGACAGTGGTTAGAGATGACAACAGAAATAATATGCAGGCACATGACTGATGGAGGTTAAAGTGATTGATATGAGAGTTTCCTTCAAGAACTCTGTCGCGACATTCTTGCATCATGATAGTCTGTACGAACCACAACTCTCAACAAAAGGCTGGGTGTACAGGTAGGCATCTTAGGGTAGGAGGCTACAGGTTTGCGAGCTAGCGCGCTCACTTTTAATACCTTGAAAATCAGGCAATTAAAAGAAGGGAATTATGGCTTCAAACAGACCCCCTCGTTTTCCTCAGGAAAGACGGCGGCCCTTCGCATACAGTTCTGTGGGTTTGCTAGCAGCGGAAACTCAAGACACACAAATCCTTTGGTTTTTTTTGGAGGAGCCGCTTCCTGTCCCTTGCTGCTGACCACATATGATGTGAGCTTTTTTAAAGTGTGACAGTCTGGCTGGTGAGTGGATAAGGGCACGGGGACAGGGTCAAGGGCAGAAGTCTCCAGACTCTACGAGCTGGTCCATTTTTGGGCTGGTGCATTAACAATGAGAGACCTCCATTGGCGAGAGCGTCAGGATGCTCCGGTCGTTGGAGAAGAAGGTGTCCGAGTCACTCCAAGATCTGGAAGGATCAAGGAAATTGCGAAACAGTGAGGGGGACAGTTTGGAGACTTGTTCAATTCAAAGCTGCTCTACAGTCTATAGTTGCTCAGAGAGGGACGTTTATGACCGATGTGGGACCTGAATATTAGGGATGCACAACTGGGGCTTTCGCACGACATGGTTCTAGGACAAGGATGGGCAACTTCGGGTCCTGGAGGGCCACTGTCCTGTAGAGTTTAGGTCTAACAAGCTTCAATCAAGATACCTAGAAAGCTACAGGCAGGTGTGTTTGATTAGGATGACTGGAGCTAAACTCTGCAGGACAGTGGCCCTCCAGGACCGAAGTTGCCTGTCCCTGTTGTAGGAATATTTTCCATACTAGTGGAGTAAATATTTTTGCATGGCTTTTTATAAATGCTGGGAAGCTGGTGTTTTGTATGCGTTTGACCAATAATCGTACACTTACGTCACTTGCAGTACTGGTATTCTGAAGTAGGAGCTACTTTAGTTCCTCCAAACGGAGCTCCTAAAACTAATACGCTCCTAGTCCTGGAGGGCCACTGTCCTGTAGAGTTACGCTCCATCTCTAATCAAACACATCTGAACAAGCTAATCATCTACTTTAAGATCACTAGAAAGCTACAGGCAGGTGTGTTTGATTAGGATTGGAGCTGAACTCTTCAGGACAGTGGCCCTCCAGGACCGAAGTTGCCCATCCCTTTTGTAGGAACTAGCTAGCAGGGTGGTTCCCAGAGAACGGAAACACTGAAGCATCCAACAGTGACGTCTTTATTCGTGGCATTTACAAACGTCAACAACCGGTGAATGGAGGACACCATTATCTGAACTGTTTTTGTTGTGTCGTGGGTTTCGAGATAACGGAGATGGAATGTAAACACAAGTTACGATTGATAGAGCAAAAAGTTGGGCTAAGAAATGAAACTTTTTCTAATGAAAACCTGTAGCGTAAAATATCATCGAGACTAAGAAAAGAACACAAGACCTTCGAGGAGTCAATATTTTTGCATTACTTTTTTAAAACGCCGGGTAGTCAGTGTTTCGTATGCGTGTGGCCAATCATTGTACACTTACATCACTGCAGGTTCCTAAAGAAATGTTTTAGACCCTACTTTGAAGTAGGAGCTAATTTGGTTCCTCCAAACAGAGTTTCTAGAATTCAAACTGTTCTTAGTTACTGCGGTGTGAATGCGACAAAAAAGCAGGAACTTCCGCCAATAGTTCTAGGAACTACAACAAGGTTCCTCTGGTGCGAAAGCCCCAAATATATCAGTTTTTAGTGCTATTGGTTTGATTATTATCAACTATTTTCCTCAATTCAGACAGTGATGGTTCTAACAGTAATAAACACGTCAGTTTTTTTTGTCATTGATTAAAATATTATTCCATTCTGATTCTTTTAAAATGTGAAATATATTATGTAAAACAACTGTTATGCAAATCATTAAATTGTATTTTGACTATATCATTATATCGGCCACCTTGGTATCTAATTATTGGGATTATACAATTTGATAATTGGTTTCTAGGTCATTCCGGTTAACCAGTATATTTTTTAATGCACCCATAATATACAAATCTCAAATAAAATGTAACCTTGGACCACAAAACCAGTGATAAGGGTCAACTGTAATTGATCTGAAAATAGTTTGTTAGGATAGCAGAAGATTTGGCTAAGATACAACTATTTGAAAACTGGAATCTGAGGGTGCAAAAAATCTAAATATTGAGAAAAATGCCTGTAAAGTTGTCCAAATGAAGTTCTTAGCAATGCATATCACTAACCAAATTTAAGTTTTGATATATTTATGGTAGGAAACTTACAAAATGCACTCATGGAACAATATCTTTACTTAATATTCTAATGATTTTTGGTATATATATAAAAAAAAAAATCAACAGAATGTATTTTTGGCTATTGCTACAAATATACCCGTGCTACTTAAGACTGGTTTTGTGGTCCAGGGTCACAAATGGGTCCTTAATTGGGCATTTCACCCAAGAATGAAAATTGTCATCATTAACTCACCCTCATGTCTTTCCAAACCCATATTTATACATCTTCGAAACTAATAAAGAATTTTATTAAAAGTATTCAGTCCCTTAATTCAAAGTCCATTGCGCCAGAACATAAATGCTTCAAAAAGTTAATCAAGACATCGTATAAGTAGTAACTGATCAACGCAAATACATAAAGCACATCAAATATGGTAAACAAGCTTAAACGTGCTTTCTTGGCAAGTGAAAACCAACGAGGTTTGTTTTCATGGGTGGCACAAGCAGTTAAGCTCCAGTTTTATGAACTTTATGAAGCGTCAAAGTTTTGGCGAAACAGACTTTTAATGGAAGGAAGAAAAATCTATCTAGTTTGAACATCTTTATTTGTGTTTCAAAGATCTTCTTTTGGATTTTGAATGACATTAATAGCAAGGGTGAATAACTGAGGAGAGTTTCCATTTTTGGCTGAACTATACTTTTAGTGGTCCTTAATAACATCATCCTCCAGGAAGTGACCATATTGGTTTAATATTAGTTTAACTTAGGCTCTTGATTTCCACCCGGTTAGGTCCCATAATGTTCAATGTCTTGCGATTGTTATTAATTATTGGGGCTACCAGAGTATTCAGAAAGTCCTGTGTACGTTTTTAGATGTGCATCCCTTCTTACAAATCTCTCAACTATTGAACTCTTTGCGCGTGGATATCGGTAAGCAACAGTCAGAGTCACAGTCAATGGAGAAATGGATGAGTGAGTGTTAGTTCAAGATGGGTTAATGTGAAAGGTTAACAGACAAAAAAAAAATATATAAACACAACATCCTTCCACAGCCTTGACATTCACATAGACTACATTCTTATGAAAGTATTAACCTTTCCTTGGCCCTTAAAATGTTGAATATGGTACCTATATATGAAAAAGATCATTTACAGTATATAAGTAAATATACAAACTAATCCATAACATAAATCTATCGCTTGTAGAAAAATATGTGTATATAGGTTCACTATAAAATTTATATTATATTTGTAAATAGAGTGAAATTAAGCAGCCCTTGAGGATCGGAGCCGTTCCAAAGCTGTATTCCTCAAACGCCAGACCTGCTACTCTTGAACACCAGAGGGCATTGTCTTCATCCAATGGACTAAGCCCTCCGAAGCACAGCCATGTTATAAATACATCCATGCTATTATAAGATAAAGAATACATTGATAGCTACAGTAATGCGATTATCTTTGGATAGAAAAGTGGTTGAGGGCAAATGTAAATGTACCATCGTCATGTTCTGCAGATGAAGACAACCGTTTTAAGACCTTGAAGAGGTAAAATCAGAGTGTGTACTTGCATTTTTGTGATTAAATGTATGTATATGCGGCTTACTGGCTTCATACCATAGTAATCAATCTCCTATATTATCTAAAGCAGTGGTTCCCAACTGGTTTTTGCTTTAGGACCCAGATTTTGTTGTAGACATCAAATGTTTTGACCCAGTGTACCAAGTACACAAAAAATGTGCAAGGTCAAAGAAACATGAATAAATTGCTTGCTTTTGAGGATGAAGTCATGCTGGCATCTGACTAATGTGATGTTATTCTACCAAGCAACTAATGATTTTGTGCCAAACCAATGTAGAGTGTGATGCATAGGGGCCAAGCAGCGCAGGTTTTCTTGAGAAAAAGTTATGAAATTTGGCCCAGATAGAGGAGAATAATAACATAAACAGTTTGTAACATAAACATGCTTTAGGTAATACTAATAACTTTTGAACCGTAAAGCTTAGAGGAAAATTTCTCATGTTGAGTCAAATGCATACCCAAACTAAATTTGTACTGTTCAAGATTTTTTAATTACTCTCTCTCTCTCTCTCTCTCTCTCTCTCTCTATATATATATATATATATATATAAAAAAAAAAATCACGTTTTTAAACACGTAATGGGTTTTGCCAAAACTGGCTGAGATAATCTTCAGACCATGCTGGTAACAAATTATTAAAAGTTTTTTGAAAAGACCAACCCATTCTCAAATGAAGCGAGGACAAATTTAATGAAGATCTCGCCAAATTGGACGTGAGGCTATATTTACGCAATGTTTTAGCACATTCAAACCAAACTTGGTACATGTCATCACAAGCTTTACCTGAGGCTACATGCAGAGTTTTGGGACAGCGTCACCTACTAGTCAGGAAATATGAAAAATGGCTATATTAATCATCCGACAATTGAAAAATGCTGTTTTTTTTTTTATAAACACATTAGCACTTTGTCATGAAATTATGTATGCATCATCAGGACCATACTCTGAAGGTACTCAAAGTATCAGAACAGCGCCAACTTCTGGTCAAAATTTAATTTTTAATAAATTGCGAAAATTTTATAATGAAATTTTTGGATACCAATTAAGCCACATTGAGTCGAACCTGAAGTTCGCCATTTTGAATTTCTTTGAAAAGCCACTTTTTTTATTTTTTTTTTACTTCTCCTAAACTTTGGTCTTATTTCTTTTTACCAAAACTAACTTCGATCATCCTCAGATGATGTTGGGAAAAAGTTATTAAAAGCTTTTTGAAAAACCAAATGGTTCTCGAACAACGTTTGCATTAATTTGGCGAAAATCAAGTCAAATGGGACATGAGGCTATATCTCTGCAACGTTTTAGCATATTCAAACCAAACATAATAAATGTCATCATAAGCATCACCTAAAGCTACATGCAGAGTTTTGGCACAGTGCCACCTACTGGTCAGGAGATATGAAAAAATGGCTATTTTAGCTTATACGTTTTGAAAAGTTTGTCCAAAACTGGTTTCTTCTGATTCAGCATCTCATGCCAAATAGAATGATACTCAATATTCCCATATTGGCTGTATTTTTTTTCCCAAATGCATTAACGTATATATACAGACATTTACTCTGTCTATGTCATCAGGACCATACTCTGATGCTTTCGATACCAATTATGCCATATTCGGCAGTTTGCCAATTTGAATTTCTTTGAAAACCTACTTTTCTTTACTCCTCCTAACCTAATGGTCTGATTTTTGATGAATTTGATGAAGAGCACAACAAACTGTATGTGAAGCTATATTTACCCAACGTTTTAATATATTCAAACAAAACTTACTACATATTATCAGAAGCATTACCTGAGACTACATGCACAGGTTTTGCCACAGTGCCACCTACTGGTCAGGAGATATGAAAAATAGCTACTTTTGGAAGTAACTCCTGTAGAGTTTGTCCAAAAACTGGTTTCTTCTGATTCAGTGCCTCATGCCAAAAAGAATGAAACCCAATATTCTCATAATTGGCTGTATTTTAATTATGAACGCATTAGCGTATAGTCAAGAAACTCGGTATGTGTCATCAGGACCATACTCTGATGCTACTCTGGTCAAAATTTAATTTTAAATGAACTGTGAAAAATTCATAATTATTTCGATACCAATTATGCCATATTCAGCAGTTTGCCATTGCCGATTTCTTTGAAAACCTACTCCTCCGAAAATGATGGTCTGATTTTTGATGAATTTGATTAAGATCACAACAAACTGTGCGCGAGGATATCTCCAACATTTTAGCATATTCAAACAAAACTTGGTACATGTTATCAAAAGCATCACCTGAGGCTACATGCACAGGTTTTGCCACAGTACCACCTACTGGTCAGGAGATATGGAAAGTGGCTATTTTTGCACATAACTTCTAAAGAGTTTGTCCAAAAACTAGTTTCTTCTGATTCAGCGCCTCATGCCAAATACAATGATTCCCAATATTGGCAGTATTTTTTTACAAATGCATTAGCGTGTCTGTCATCGGGACCATACTTCAATGCTACTCAAAAAGTATCAGAACATCACCACCTTCTGGTCAAAATTTAATATTGAATGAATTGTGAAAATTTTTTAATTTTTCAATTTTTCAATACCAATTATGCCATATTCAACAGTTTGGCATTTTGAATTCCTTTGAAAACCTTTTTTTTTTTTTACTCCTCTTAAACTCATGGTCTGTTTTTTGACAAATTTGATGAAGATCACAACAAAATTAGGCTGTATTCGCCCAACGTTTTAGCATATTCCAACCAAACTTGGCATGCCATCATAAGCTTCCCCTGAGGCTACATGCACAGGTTTTACCACAGTGTCACCTACTGGTCAGGAGATATAAAAAAATAGCTATTTTTGCAAATAACTTCTGAAGAATTTGTCCAAAAACTGGTTTATTCTTATTCAGTGCCTCATGCCAAACAAAATGATGGCCAATATTCCCATATTGGCCATTTTGAATTTTGGCATTGAATGCTGTATTTTATGAATGCATTAGTGCATCGTTCCAAAACTCTGTATGTGTCATCAGGACCACACTCTGACAGTACTCAAGGAGTTTCATTCTGGTCGAATTTTTAAAGAAATTTAATTTCAATTGAATTTTGAAAAATTTGGTGACATTTTGCGATATCAATTATACCATATTCGGTCAAACTTGCGGTCTGTGATTTTGAATTTCTTTGAAAACCTACTTTTGTTCTAACTGTCACTAAGATTGGCTCAGTTCATCATTCGACCATGCTGGCAAAAGTTATCAAAAGCTGAAACTGTTAGCATCATGCCAAGCTGCTTCTGAGGCTGCAACTGTGTGTCAAACGTGAAAAGCAATTAAATTATATTAGTAGTGACTGTATTTCTTGATTTTATTTCTTGTATTTTTTGACTAAACTCTCTTTAGCCACTCGTTGCAGTTGGTCTGGTGCTCCTTCTTTGCGCTTGGCCCCTTAATTGCTGTTTGCAGCTATATCTTAGCATTATTATTCCTTTTATTAAGATATATGTTTGGCATTTACTGCCTTTACTGCAACACGACTGTATAAAGGATTGGTAGGAAACATAGTGGGAGAGAAAGTGAGATAAGGAAAGCAATAAGAATGGCAACAAGTGACTCATTTTTGGCCCATTACCCACCAGTTGAGAACCACTGATCTGAAGACGCATGGAAGAAAAGCAGTACAGATCATTGATAAATGCAACAACATAGTCGTTTAAATGCTTCGTTTGAGAGACGGAAAAACTGTAAACGAACGGCGATAAAGTGTCTAGTAATACTCCGGGAGGACACACACACTCTGGCATTCGCCCACACTGAATATGAAACGCTGCATCATGCAATTAGACAGATTGATTTGACTTCCGTAAGGCTTCAAGTTTAACGTAACCCAAAAAGACGAACAAAAACGATTCAAGAATCCTCTTGAAGACTACAGTTAGCAGTGTCTCACTCAATCACGTCGTGGTCCCTTGTCGAGTTTTCTTCGCGGTAAATGAGCCGATCACAGCGGCGGTAGCTGTTGACCACGGCTACCGTTGGCCAGCCAGAGCGGAGGTCTCCTTAAGTACCCTGCGCTTCGATGGCAGTGTTCTAGCAGTTAAACTGGAACAGGAATCTTGTATTCAGCGAGACCAGGTCTCCGTGTACTCATCTCACCACTGCGGAGTAGTTTTCGGAAGCGCACTGCTTCCCAAAGTGCGGATACTGACAGTCAAAACGATTACGCGAAAAGCTGAGGCTTAGGAGTGCATTACGGTCGCATGCCATCACAAACCCCTCCACGGAGAGGTACACAGGCAAGGCAAAGACTAAGACGCAGATTCAAACACTTCGACAGGGATGCAACGTCTCAGAACACGTAATGACAGGATGTTCCACGGATCAAGTCATATAGTCCAATATTCGACGAGCATATACTTGAATAAACTGGCGCTACAAACGCTGCCTTGCTAATAACTGGGGCGTGACGTCTGGGAACGAGGATGACGAGACAGCTTCAGCGATTATGGAGGCACAAGATCTTCAGCAGAGGACATTAATCTGCCACATAGAGAAAGCGACACAAGCAAAGAAGAACACACCTCGAAAAGAGAGACGAAGACAATGAGGACTTTCTAGGTTTCCTGGAGCATCCCAGGCCATGAAGCTCTAGCTAATCTTTGTTACGTTAAAGGCAAATGAATGCACCCGTTTCGCTCTTTAAAATCTACATCTACTGGCGGCCTTCACTCGTCGTGGGCCGCGGGCTCGTCGCGCTCCAGCTTGTAGGAGATGTGTTTACAGCAGAGGCTAGAGAGAGAGAGGTCGCACCTGGTGGCCCGAGCAGGGTCACAGCGGCCCATCATTCGCTCCACCAGCCGGCCCAGCCGTGAGCAGGCGTTTTGCCCCTCTGAGAAACAGCACATGGAGTCCACGCATCCGATGCCCTGGTAGGCCTCAATAAACTGGGAAAAGAAAGGAGAGGTTAGCCACAACACCAAAGAGATGAAACCAAATGGTTCCCAACTAACACATCTGCACTTCTTTGATGTCCACAATGGGCAATGACTAGATGTCTTGATATTTTGTCATATTGGATACTCTTTACATATCAACTTTGAAGGGATGGTTCACCCAAAATGATTTACTCATCCTCAAGCCATCCTAGATGTATATTAGGGATGCACCAAAATTAAAATTGTTGGCCGAAGCTGAACAAAAATAAACACTGGGCCGGGTTTTTGTTTTTTTCCCCCCCATGTATTTTGCCAATTTTTTTCACCATTGCATAAATTAAATAGCCAATATTTGCTTTTTACAGTTTTGTCTTGCTTTTCAAAGAAGAAAATCAATTGCAAAACAACAATTTACATTTTTTTTTAACACTGAACATTTTTAACACGATGCTTCACGATGCCTTAGAAGAACCTTTTTTGTCTAAAGGGTTCCATAAAGAATCTTTAACATCTGAAGAACCTTTCTGTTTCACAAAAGGTTCTTTGTGGAAAAAAGAAGGTTCTTCAGATTATAAAAAGGTAAGAAAGAGATGGTTCTTTAAAGAACCTTTGACTGAATGGTTCTTTGTGGAACCAAAAATGGTTCTTCTATGGCATCGCTGTGAAGAACCTTTTAAAGCACTTTTATGTTTAAGAGTGTAGTAGACGTTGTAGCCTACCAACAAAGCACAATTTAACTTACAATTAATAAGTTAGTGAAATAATATTCTTTGGCCATTTTTAAGACCCCCTTCTTGAATCAGGCATGTGTTTTTAAATGTACAAATAAATGCAGCCTTGCTGAGCAAAGGAGAATGTTATAATAAATGTATTAATAGAGCTGTTGTAATGATTGTTATTTACTCGTTCTTACTTTTTAATTTAATTCTCCAGAACAACAGTAAAATTACAATACTAACATTGATGAATGTTGACTTTTATTTTAGAGGAAACCTGCAAGACAACCTCACAACTACTTTTTGCTGACAGCAGCAGATTTATTTTATCTTTCCCCTCACACTTTGGACTTTAAACCCTGGCTAAGGAGCTTGTGCAGAGCTGTCAGAATAAATACACATAACATAACGTTCTGTAGTTTATTTACAAAGGGATTAAAGTTATTGCGCACGAACATTCGGCACATCCCTAACATATATAACTTTCTCTCAGACAAATACAATCAGTTACGTCAAAAAAACGTCCTGGGTCTTCCGAGCTTTATAATGGCTGTGAATGGGTGTTGAAATTTTCAAGTCCAATAAAGTGCATCTATCATCATAAAAAGTGCTCCACATGGCTCTGGGGGGTTAATAAAGGCTTTCTGAAGTGAATCAATGCATTTGTGTAAGAAAAAACATCCAAATTCAAAACTTTACAAGCTGTAATCTCCACCAAAGCTTTGTTTACAGCAAAGGAAATCCAGTCTAGTCTTGGCTTACATAGAAATCCTCTAACATTTTTCTTTACAAATCCTCATTTTGTACATCTAATTAAATTCAGAAGTCCTTTACTACCCCCTGAGAGTCGTGTGGAACACTTTTTTGATGGATGAATTGACTTTTTTGAGCTTCAAATTCTCAACAGCCATTCACTGCCATTATAAAGCTTGCAAGAGCCAGGATATTTTTTCAATGTAACTCTGATTGCTTTCATATTAAAGAAAGTCATATATACAGTTGGTCAAAAGTTTACACCATCCTTTCAGAATCTGAAAAATGTTAATTATTTTGCCAAAAATGCATGTTATTGTTTATTTAGTACTGACCTGACTAAAATATGTCCCATAAAAGATCCTATACATATAGTGCACAAGAGAAAATAGACCCTGTTCAAAGTTTACATATCCTTTGATTTTTAAAACTGTGTTGTTACCTGAATGATCCACAGCTGTGTTTTTTTTTTTTTTTGAGTGCCTTGTTTGTCCTGAACAGTTAAACTGTCTGTTCTTCAGAAAAATACTTCAGGTCCAACAAATTCTTTGGGTTTTTCATCTTTTTTTGTGTATTTGAACCTTTTCCAATAAAGACTATGATTTTGAGATCCATATTTTCACACTGGCTATGTTTACATGCAACCAAATAATCAGTTTGTAATCGTATTAATGGCTCAGTCGGACTGAAAAGCCTTCATGTAAACACCTTAAATCGATCCAAATGAGCTGAATTGGAATGAAATTTCTATTGGATTGAAGGGCGTGGTTTATTCCTTTTCTAATATGATTGAGAGTGCAGATTGAAAACCGAAACTGAAAGAACTGCACGTGTGCAATGATGCAGAAATAGCGTAATGACGTACGATGCACGATTTTGTCTTTTGGGAAACATGTATCTTCTGTAGCCTCAGAAGGGCAGTACTAAATGAAAAAAAGATATTTAGGTGAAAAGGGAAAAAATGTACACATCTCCATTCTGATAGAAAGTTTTCATCCCTCAGCTCTTAATGCATTGCGTTTCCTTCTGGAGCATCAGTGAGTGTTTGAACCTTCTGTAATAGTTGCATATGAGTCCCTCAGTTGTCCTCAGTGTGAAAAGATGGATCTCAAAATCATACAGTCATTGTTGAAAAAGGTTCAAATACACAAAAATGTTGGAAAACCAAAGAATTTGTGGGACCTAAAGAACTTTTCTGAAGAAAAGCGGGCAGCTTAACTGTTCAGAACAAACAAGGGACTAATGAACAATTATCACTGAACAAAAAACACAGCTGTGGATCATTCAGGTAACAACACAGTATTAAGAATCAAGGGGGTGTAAACTTTTGAACTGGGTAATTACCTAGGATGGCTTGAGGGTGAGGCGATTTTCATTTATGAGTGAACTATTCTTTTTAAAGTGTATTATTCATCCTGTATTTTACAAAAGTACTTCCACAAAACGGGCACCGATTTTTGAAGGGGTTTAAAAGTGCCTCGTTCTTCATTTTGTAATAAACATCTATTGTTGTTTGCAGTCTCCAGTAGTTTGCCGTTTCTTCTCTTCTGTTTAGTTTTCAACTGTGAAACAATGGCATAGGCCAGTGTTAACTAACTAAATAGCGAAGAACAACTAAGGGACATGCACAAACCCATGCAGACTATGTGTTGTTGGAAAAACCAAGTTGAACACGTACAGTAAATTATTTTCTAAACATGTTATAGATTATTTTCATTGTCCATTAGCGTTTTATAGATTGGCTGTTCCAGATACAATGGAGTTTCAGATTTGGCTACATGAAGCCATTCCTCAGTGGCTACGTAACTGGGACCAACGTTTGTAGTTAGTGATAAACTTACACTAACATTAAAAGAAAAATATTCGTTGGGTATTTTTTTCCTTGCAGTAACTTACTTGGAGAACAATGAAGTTTGATTAATTGAATCAGTGCTCAATGAATTGAATGTCAATTCAACAGATTATTTTAGAGAAGTTGGCAAAGGATTCATGGTATTTGTCTTTACTGCTTAAAAAAGTAATAGTACACCAATTTGTACCTAATTTGAGGAAAGGGGCACAAGTTCAAATAAGCTGCATAGGACATCTGGTCATACCAATAATGAGACATATAGCTTAAAAATCATAAGTGCAGTGCATGGTTTTACATTTAAAAGATGAGAGGTCTGAAATGAGAATGAATGACCAAAAAAAAATTAATGCATCAGTGATAAATGATGCCGTCTCTCTGGATTCAACCATCCTTGGCCTTGACAGAAATTATAGCTCTTTAACTCAACACTCAATACTTAATTACAAAGACAAGGCTAAAAACCTGCATGTTAAATTACAGCCTGAGTCTCAGATTCTCAATCAGATGCACTCAAAAACCAACCAAAGAGGAAAACGAGTGCATGCAGCCAGAATCGAGGAAGTCAATTCTTTGATCTCTCTTCTCAGGCAACCTGACTAGGCATTATGCAAACTACCAATATTAACATCAAATCCCTCCGGACTCACTTCAGCGTGCCTTGCAGAATTAGTCTTGAAACAAATGTGTTTGTTGACTAATGCATAAATGAGGCGTTTAGGTGCATGCACATTTTCTTCTAGCATCTACAAGAACAAGATTGTCTTCCTAGAATCCAGTTGAGACACAAACGCCACAAATGCAGTCCTTGATGTTTGTTGTTAACCTGAGTTTGACCGTGTGCTGGGTTAAAGATTTAGCTGTTACTACATGGACCTTGGCAATTCTGCTAAAAATCAATACTAGCAGAAAGATTAAATGCCGCACGAGTTCAAGCGTGTCCTGTAACTGTAAATAAATAGGCAGCTCAAGCGAAACGTAGAGTTGTAATCAAAAGCAGAACCTGTTCAGTAATTGCCGGAGGCTATGACTAACCGGCAAATGACAAATGACGCTGCTGTCATTTCATCTCGGTTGCAAATAAATGTGCTGGCTATTAATACATCACATTTACCGGTTTAATATCTGTAGAGGTAAGAGTCGCAAACGCTGTTTCATTGAACAGTACACACCTGGTTTAGAAAAACTGCTTTTAAACAGAGCAATTAAACCAAACTGTGATGTGAAACTTAGGTTTTCAGTCAATTAGTGATTTTGTGAGTACTTTAGTGAGTACTGAGTACTTTACGGTGAGTACTGAATATAGAAGTCTTTCCTAAACTCATAATGGTTGAGATAATAACATTTAGGCAATCGAAAATGGCACTATTTTTGCACTCATTTCTTCAATTTATTGGATGAAAATCCAAACACAAGTAATACTTCATTAAATTAATTGATTTTATTTGATTAATCAGATTAAAATCCAAATATAAGTAATATTTTTATTTAAATTATTTGATTTAAATTTATTATTTAAAATTCAATGTCCTCCACTGTTTTAAGAAATGCGCTTTGTCCATAAAAATGCAGTACTTGTGCATTAATTTCTTCGATTAATCGGATTAAAATCCAAACACAAGTAATATATTAATTGATTTTAAATTATTTAAAATTCAGTGTCCTCCACTATTTTAATAAATGTGGTGTTCATGGAAATGCAGTACTTGTGCACTAATTTATTCGATTAATCGGATGAAAATCCAAACACAAGTAATATTTTTTATTAAATTCATTTATTTTAATGTATTATTTAAAATTCAGTGTCCTCCACTGTTTTAATAAATGCGCTTTGTCCATAAAAATGCTGTACTTGTGCATTAATTTATTCGATTAATCGGATTAAAATCCAAACACAAGTAATATATTAATTGATTTTAATTTATTTAAAATTCAGTGTCCTCCACTATTTTAATAAATGTGCTTTGTTCATGGAAATGGCACTACTTTTGCAATCATTTCTTAAATTAATCAGATGAAATATAATCACAAGTACTATTTTTTATTAAATTAATTGATTTTGATTAATCAGATTAAAATCAAACATAAGTAATATTTTTAATTAAATTAATTGATTTTAATTTATTATTTAAAATTCAGTGTCCTCCACTGTTTTAAGAAATGCACTTTGTCCATGGAAATGCAGTACTTGTGCACTAATTTCTTCGATTAATCGGATGAAAATCCAAACACAAGTAATATTTTTTATTAAATTCATTTATTATAATTTATTATTTAAAATTCAGTCTCCTCCACTATTTTAAGAGATGTGCTTTGTCCATGAAATTGCAGTACTTGTGCACTTCATTTCTTCGATTAATCGGATGCAAATCCAAACATAAGTAATATGTGTTAAATCAATTGATATTATTCAATTAATCGGATTAAAATCCAAACATAAGTAATATTTTAAATTAAATTAATTGATTTTAACTTATTTAAAATTTGTCCATGGACGTGCAAAACTTTTGCACTAATTTCTTCGATTAAAATCCAAACTCAAGTAATATATTAATTACATTAATTGATTTTTATTTATTTAAAATTCAGTGTCTTCCACTCTCGATTAATCAGAAGAAAATCGAATCACAAGTACTATTTTTCAAATTAAAATAATTGATTTTATTCGATTAATCGGATTAAAATCAAACAAGTAATATTTTTAATTAAATTAATTGATTTTAATTTATTATTTAAAATTAGGTGTCCTCCACTGTTTTAAGAAATACACTTTGTCCATGAAAATGCAGTACTTGTGCACTAATTTCTTCGATTAATCGGATGAAAATCTAATCAAAAGTAAAATTTATTAAAATAATTGCTTTTATTCAATTAATCGGATGAAAATCCAAACATAGGTAATATTTTTTATTAAATTGGCTTTAATTGGATTTGTATCCGATTAATCAAATAAATGACTGCACAAGTACTGCATTTTCATGGACAAAGCACATTTCTTAAAGTGGAGGACACCGAATTTTAAATAAATTAAAATCAATTAATTTAATTAAAAATATTACTTATGTTTGGATTTTAATCCGATTAATTGAATAATATCAATTGATTTAACACATATTACTTATGTTTGGATTTGCATCCGATTAATCGAAGAAATGAAGTGCACAAGTACTGCAATTTCATGGACAAAGCACATCTCTTAAAATAGTGGAGGAGACTGAATTTTAAATAATAAATTAAAATCAATTAAATAAAAAATATGAATTACATTTGGATTTTTATTCGATTAATCGAGTAAATAATCTACAGATCAATCGATTTAAAAAAAAAAAAAAAAGTGTTAGTTTGCAGCCCTGACCTGCATTTTATTCAAGTTTAATTAGTCATTAATTCAGCTGTAGAATGCAGCCGTCACTTGTGTAATAAAAAACATGCACTTACGCAAGAGTGGCGTGACAACCATAGTTGCCTGCAATGTGTACATGGCCATAAAATGACAAAAACATGCTATTATTTTATAAACAAAGAGCAGCAGCATAAGCCATTAGTGAATCACACAGCTGTCAGTAGCTGTTCATTCATGATGAGAAAAAGAGCAGCTCATTCAATCAATGATTTATGAAGTCAATGAAAACACAAATGTCTGTCACATTAAATACAAAAACGGTGTCAGGGATGAAGATTACTATGACAGAACAACAATAAATGAGGATGATTAAGAAAACATGCAGACACATAAGGCACTTGAGGCGGAGATTTGATTAGACCAGCAGAGTCTCCGCGAATGGATGAAACAGATATAAGACTCATGCCACTCAGAGCAGCCCTCGCTCCTGGTTACATCGTGGGGAGAGCTAGCGTCACGTGACGGGATGACTGGGTCATGGCGGTCACATACTGTACACACACAGACGGAGGCCTGATGGGGGCAGAGTACTACCTAGGGGAAGGGTGGGGCTGCACCAGAGGTGGAGGAAAAGCAGCTATCAGTGGCCGATTGTCCTCCCCTCTGCTCCCGATTTCAGCAGTGTCATATTCTGAGCTGACTGAAACCTTATCCGCTTCCATCTGGAAGGACAAAAGAGCGCGGTAAGTCTCCCAAACGGATGAAAACAGAAGGAAGGTGAACAAGCACGAAACTGCCCCATGTCCACTGCGAGAAAACATTTGAAGGCTCTGTTCCAAAACCTAGTGAGCTGCCTACGTAGACAGCTTTTTAAGGCACCATGGACTTGTCGACGTGAAGTCTGTTTCAAAAGGTGAAGAAGCATTTGGCCAAATTGAGGCAGAATTCGTGAACTCATTCATCAGGGCTCTACAGTGCAACCATTCCAGTTGCATTTTTGTTGATTGAACTTAAAGTTTATAAATGAGATTGATTTAACAGAACAGTTAAATAAACAAGAAGATAATATTAAGTGACTAACAGTAGCTGCGTTTCTATTACAGATTTGCACAAAACTTTGGTGATATTTTATAAATGTTGATTAAAATTTATTGCGAGATGACGGCGTTTCCATTAACCGTTGTTACGAGACTGAAACGAAATTTCTTCCTCTTGCGATAAGTCATGGCAATGGATTTTGGCTATATTTAATCGAATGTGACCTGTAAATGCAAAAAAAAAAGAAAAAAAAACAAAAAACGCTTCCATTGCTGTTTTGCGAAATACTCCTTTTTCGAATTGCCAAAAAAAAAAAAACATCTCATGTGAGCGTAAAAACTTTTTTGCGATATATGGGAGTTTTTGCGCAATTGACGCGTTTCCATTAGGCATACTTTCAATTCGTAATATGCGCTATTAAAGGATTATGGAAACGCAGCTACAGTAGCCACATTTCCATTACAGATTTGCGCAAAACTTTGGCACTATTTTATAAATGTTGATTTAAAAGTATTGCGAAATGACGGCGTTTCCATTCACCGATGTTATGCGACTGAAACGTTTTTTTTTTTCTCACTATAAGTCATGACAAAGGATTTTTGTGGGATTTTGTCTATATTTAATCAAATGTGACCTGTAAAAACGAAAAAAAAAAAAAAAAAAATCCATTGCTGTTTTGCGAAATATTTCTTTTTTTTAATTGCCTGAAAAACCACCTCATGCGAGCGTAAAAACTTTTTTGCGATATATGGGAGTTTTTGCGCAATTGGCGCATTTCCATTAGGCGTATTTTCAATTTGCAATTTGCGCAATTAAAGGATAATGGAAATGCAGCTACAGTAGGTGTATTTCCATTACAAATTTGCGCAAAACTTTGGCAATATTTTATAAACGTTGATTAAAAACTATTGCAAAATGATTATTGCGTTTCCATTAACCGATGTTACGAGACTGAAATGTAATTTTTTCCTCTCGCGATAAGTCATGGCAACGGATTTTTGTGGGATTTTGGCTATATTTAATCGAATGTGACCTGTAAATGCGGAAAAAAAAGCCATTTCCATTGCTGTTTTGCAAAAAAAAAAACACCTCATGTGAGCATAAAATTTTTTGTGAGATATATGGGTGTTTTTGTGCAATTGATGTGTTTCCATTAGGCGTATATTCAATTCGCCATTTCAATTTGCGCAATTAAAGGGTAATGAAAACGCAGCTACAGTAGGCGAGTTTCCATTACAGATTTGCACAAAACTTTGGCGCTATATTATAAATGTCGATTAAAAAGTATTGTAAATTGACGGCGTTTCCATTCACCAATGTTATGCGACTGAAACTTATTTTTTTTCTCACTATAAGTCATGACAAAGGATTTTTGTGGGATTTTGTCTATATTTAATCAAATGTGACCTGTAAAAACGAAAAAAATAAAAAAATAAAAATAAATTCCATTGCTGTTTTGCGAAATATTTCTTTTCTTTAATTGCCTGAAAAACCACCTCATGCGAGCGTAAAAACTTTTTTGCGATATATGGGAGTTTTTGCGCAATTGGCGCATTTCCATTAGGCGTATTTTCAATTTGCAATTTGCGCAATTAAAGGATAATGGAAATGCAGCTACAGTAGGTGTATTTCCATTACAAATTTGCGCAAAACTTTGTCAATATTTTATAAACGTTGACTAAAAACTATTGCAAAATGATTATTGCGTTTCCATTAACTGATGTTATGCGACTGAAATGTCATTTTTTCCTCTCGCGATAAGTCATGGCAACGGATTTTTGTGGGATTTTGTCTATATTTAATCAAATGTGACCTGTAAAAACTAAAAAAAAAAAAAAATCCATTGCTGTTTTGCGAAATATTTCTTTTTTTTAATTGCCTGAAAAACCACCTCATGCGAGCGTAAAAACTTTTTTGCGATATATGGGAGTTTTTGCGCAATTGGCGCATTTCCATTAGGCGTATTTTCAATTTGCAATTTGCGCAATTAAAGGATAATGGAAATGCAGCTACAGTAGGTGTATTTCCATTACAAATTTGCGCAAAACTTTGGCAATATTTTATAAACGTTGATTAAAAACTATTGCAAAATGATTATTGCGTTTCCATTAACCGATGTTACGAGACTGAAATGTAATTTTTTCCTCTCGCGATAAGTCATGGCAACGGATTTTTGTGGGATTTTGGCTATATTTAATCGAATGTGACCTGTAAATGCGAAAAAAAGCCATTTCCATTGCTGTTTTGCAAAAAAAAAAACACCTCATGTGAGCATAAAATTTTTTGTGAGATATATGGGTGTTTTTGTGCAATTGATGTGTTTCCATTAGGCGTATATTCAATTCGCCATTTCAATTTGCGCAATTAAAGGGTAATGAAAACGCAGCTACAGTAGGCGAGTTTCCATTACAGATTTGCACAAGACTTTGGCGCTATATTATAAATGTCGATTAAAAAGTATTGTAAATTGACGGCGTTTCCATTAACTGATGTTATGCGACTGAAACTTAATATTTTCCTCTCGCGATAAGTCATGGCAATGGATTTTAGTGAGATTTTGGCTATATTTAATCAAATGTGACCTGTAAATGCGAGAGAAAAAAAAAAAAAAAGATATATGGGAGTTTTTGTGCAATTGACGTGTTTCCATTAGGCGTATTTTCAATTTGCAATTTCAATTTTTGCAAGTAAAGGGTAATGAAAACGCAACTACAGTAGCCGCTTTTCCATAACAGATTTGCACAAAACTTTGGTGCTATTTTATAAATGTCGATTAAAAAGTTTTGCGAAATTATATTTCCATTAACCGAAACGCGATAAGTCATGGCAACGTATTTTTGTGGTATTTTGGCTATATTTAATCAAATGTGACCTGTAAATGTGAAAAAAAGTTTCCATTGCTGTTCGAATTGCCTGAAAAACCACCTCATGCGAGTGTAAAAACTTAATTTTGTTAATACTGATTTCATTTGATTGGTAACTTGTTCTTATTCAGTTGTTTTAATTAGAAATTTTAAAAAGCTTATAAAATCTAAAGACAACATATTTTAATTAAGTTAGAAAAATGCCATTACAAAGGTAAAAACAAAATTGCCCTGTAAATCACTTTAAGGAGTCAAATATCACTTCATAATGGGAAGGCTAATTTTTGATAAAATCTTTTGATTATTTATTACAAGGTGCTCCTGAAATTTTGACTGTGCACCTAAACTTTTTAAGTTAGGTGCCTAAAAAGTATATAACTTTTGCAAAACTTTCATATTTTCAAATTTTGAAATATTTATTTTATATATGCAGAAATGCATTTTCTTTACAGTAAATTTAAACATATAACTTTTTGATACTTTCATATTTTGAAATATCCACTTTTGCAAAAGTCAATACAGATTATTGTAATTGCGATGCAGATTGTCTTAAAAAAAAAAGGGTCCAACCTTAGGTCTGTATTCCAAAGCGTTCATAAATTATAACATTTTAAGTCTGGATAGTGCACTTTCACGTCTATGGGGTGTGACACTTAAGGGGTTAAACAAACCTGGGTTTTCAATAAGAGCTCTAGTGTGAAACAAGCTTTTAAATGCTTTAAAGAAACCTAACCATAAGACAAAATGTCACAAACATGAGGCCTCATCACAAAAAAAGAACAGAAAACTGAATACAACCTTTCTTTAAACTCTTGAACTCAACAATGGTTGACATAACACTATTTTGGCAGCTTGTGGGTGTAAACCAAACACAGTGAGGCCAACAGATTGGATAAAGAACACTAAAATGACAATATTGTGAACGGGAAGTAGACAGGAAAACAGGTCACTAGGTTTTGGAACAAAGCGAAGAAATAGAAACATTTAGAAGCCCAACATCAGAGAACTCAGATTTTCAAATTCAGATTTTAAGTCTCGCTGGAGCTGGACTGGAGATCATTTTCGCTGCTCGTTGGTAGAGACTAAAAAAAAACAAACAATCATTTTGGGAACATGCAGTCCAGGTAAACATTTTTTTTTTTTTTTCAGAGAAGAAGCTACAAAAAGCATCTATTAATGGGGCTGTGAGCTCAAGCCCATGCTGTATGAGAACGCATCTCCAAACACGGCCAGGACTGCTTTCAATCTGACCTACACAATCATGCACTTGCAGGAGTGGGGGTTACGCATGCAGGGTGAACTGTTAAAGCTTGTGAGTTGTTTATTTCGCTCCTCCCCCTCTGTTAGTTTATTTTGTTTCCTCTGCATGCAGTGTGAGAGTGTCTCTCCTACTCTACCTAATCTTGCCCAGCTGATTCTTGGCTCTGGACAGAGGCTGAAGTGCGATGAAGTCGTCACCTATAGCCACGCGGTTGGTGTACATCTACAGAACACACAGAGGGTCAAGTAAAGAGAAGGAAAAGTGCAGTTATACACACTCCCACACACGGTACACCACCACCACCACACACACATTCAGAAATGACAGAGACAGGAAACAGGAAACAAGCAGCGGACGCAGAGAGAATGCACTTCGACACTATCGGGTGTCATCCGCAGGGCAGGGTGTGCTGACGCCACAGAACCATACTGCAGCAACTTCAGTTACGCCTCACTTGGGTATGTGGAAATAAATGTGGATATATGGATTCAATGTGTACAAAAGGAGGAAAGTAAGCGTTTTAACTCTTTTTTTTTTTTTTTTTTTTGGAGCTGACAGCTTTGTGTTTGAATCCCAGCTATCATCCTCAATTTTTTTTATTACCTATCCATTATTCTATCCACATAAAAGCAAAAACGGCCCAAACCCCCCCAAATATTCCCATGTTGGCAAGCTAACATTTGTTGGCGAATTGTATTCTTTTGTTAACAAATCTTAGTATTTCACTCAACTATTCTAGTCCTATGCAAAACAGTATCCTAAAATTAACTACAAACTATAAACAATAAACTATATTATCCCAGTCCACACAGATTTGCGATAAGAACAAAAAAAAAAAAAACCTGTATTATTCATGCCAGGCCAGTAGGTGGCGATATCTCAAATTCATGTTTTTTTGTAGTTCACACAGAGATGATAACGGTATTTTTAAAAACGTCCACTCTGAAACCCGCTTTCAAATGCATTCTCAGGCCCCCAAAACGCCATTGTTGTATAAATGAATGGCCACAGTTCAGTTTTTTTAGTTGAAAATGGTGTTAAGAGTCAACTCTGGCCAAAACAAAGAGTTTTTCTTAGTTTGTTTCGTTAGATCAAAAAAGCTTGCTTCTATTGGCTATTAAACACCATCAGGCCACCATTGGTTCATGATAATGGCATAATAAGCTGCTTTTGCACTGTGTAGTTCTAGGAACATCTGGCCGTTTTCCTGGTTACATTCGCACCGGCAATAAAAAAAATATCTAAATATTGAGATATTGCCTTTAAAAATGTCCAAATGAAGCTCTTAGCAATGCATATTATTAATCAAAAATTAAGTTTTGATGTATTTACGGTGGGTAATTTACAAAATATCTCCATGGAACGTGAGCTTAACTTGCATAAAAAAGAAAAATCTATAATTTTGACCAATACAATGTATTGTTGGCTATTGCTACAAATATACCTGCGCTACTTATGAATGGTTTTGTGTTCAATTAATTGATGAAAAATGCAACTAGAATTGCCTGTGACAGACTGTTATAGTGTCTTTTGTAACTGGGAGTGAGCTGTTACTCCAGGGTACATACAGAAATCATAGAGGTAAATTTAATACTTTAAGGCCTTTTTAAGACCCTTTCAATACATTTTAAGACCTCATCGCCACTGCTACTTATGAATGGTTTTGTGTTCAATTAATTGATGAAAAATGCAACTAAAATTGACTGTTACGGTTTCATTTGTAACTGGTAGTGAGCTGTTACTCCTGGGTATATACCGGAATCATGGAGTTAAAAGTAATACTTTAAGACCTTTTTAAGACCCTTTCTATACATTTCAAGACCTCATCACCACTGCTACATATGGTTCTGTGTTCAATTATTTGATGAAAATGCAACTAGAATTGCCTGTGACAGACTGTTACAGTTTCTTTGTAACTGATAGTGAGCTGTTACTCCTGGGTATATATACAGGAATCACGGAGTTAAATGTAATACTTTAAGGCCTTTTTAAGACCCTTTCAATACATTTTAAGACCTCATCGCCACTGCTACTTATGAATGGTTTTGTGTTCAATTAATTGATGAAAAATGAAACTAGAATTGCCTGTGACAGACTGTTACAGTGACTTTTGTAACTGGTAGAGAGCTGTTACTTCAGGGTACTTACAGGTATCATGGGAGTTAAATTTAATACTTTAAGACCTTTTTAAGACCCTTTCTATACATTTCAAGACCTCATTGCCACTGCTACTTATGAATGGTTTTGTGTTCAATTAATTGATGAAAAATGAAACTAGAATTGCCTGTGACAGACTGTTACAGTGACTTTTGTAACTGGTAGAGAGCTGTTACTCCAGGGTACTTACAGGTATCATGGGAGTTAAATTTAATACTGTAATACCTGTTTAAGACCCTTTCCATACATTTCAAGACCTCATCGCCACTGCTACTTATGAATGGTTTTGTGTTCAATTAATTGATGAAAAATGCAACTAGAATTGCCTGTGACAGACTGTTATAGTGTCTTTTGTAACTGGTAGTGAGCTGTTACTCCAGGGTACATACAGAAATCATAGAGGTAAATTTAATACTTTAAGGCCTTTTTAAGACCCTTTCCATACATTTTAAGACCTCATCGCCATTGCTTCTTATGAATGGTTTTGTGTTCAATTAATTGATGAAAAATGCAACTAAAATTGACTGTTACGGTTTCTTTTGTAACTGATAGTGAGCTGTTACTCCTGGGTATATACCGGAATCACGGAGTTAAATGTAATAATTTAAAACCTTTTTAAGACCCTTTCCATACATTTTAAGACCTCATCACCACTGCTACTTATGAACGGTTTTGTGTTCAATTAAATCAAATACCTGTTCAAACAAATACCTGTATCAATAGGAAGTAACCACTAAGATAAGCAAGCAAGCGTGATGCTACAACCTGCCACTATTAATTTTCATAATTCAACCAGACAAGATGCACCGCATTGCGAGTCCAGACATAATAAGTGTCCGCTGCGGAGGATTTTTAATAGTGTGATGAATGCTGAGTGAGTTTGTGAGTGAGTTTAAGTGAAGGTGAGAAGTCATGCGGTGACGTGAGCCACATGCTGTATTACTTTATCAGTGATAAGCATAAATTACATACGTGACACACAAACTCTCAGTCCATCTCTATTAGAGCTTGAGCGTCAATCAGAGCTCACCTGAGATTTCTGCGTGCTGGTCGGCTGCAGGTGCCTGTAAAAGACTTTCTTGATGACATCAGGGAACAGGCAGGTGATGACGATGATGATGATGGCAAACCAGGCAGAGCCGCTGGACAGCAGCTGAACGAAGACGAAGTACATGTCCTGCGTGTGAAGAAATGGCCTAGCGGAGGGGAAAACTTCAATTAGACCGCAATTAGTTGAAATCAACAAGCGTTTGATAATGCTGTCAAATAGCCAACTAATGAGCAAATGGGCAACAGTTTCAGAGCCAGAGCCAAATATTGAGCGCAGGATCTTGACTGTATTCCAGAGGATGCGGCTACTGGACATGTAAGACCAGATCAAAGAGAAAACTCTTATTATCAGCAAAACGACAATTCAATACAAACTATTCAGAATGGAAAATATCCAATTTAGACATTGTTCTTCTTGATTTGCACTTTTTCCACACAGGACTGATAACAACTTGCATCTTGACAATTTATTAACCTTATTTTAACCAGTGACTTGCGTCATTTTTAATTACTTGGAAAGGATTTGAAAAAAAAAAAAAAACTTTTAAAAGATTTTAAGAGTAAGATTACAAAAATGTCAACATCTTTGTATCAAATATTATATCAATTAATATCAGTGAATCAAAAACAAAAAGTTGCAAAAGATTGTCAAAAGTATTAATTATATTAATAAAAAAACCTCAATTATTATATTAATTAAATAACATTTAAATATATTTTGTTATTTTGCCTTAATTGTTTAGATTTCTATTATCTTCTTGTCGATCCACCAGTTCATATTTACAACTCTGCGTGTTTGCAGTGTAAAAACCTTGGTTGATTTTCACTTTGGTCTGAACAAAAACAGCAGACGGCCTTATCGGAAATGCAAATTCATTCTCTGACAGCAGGTGGCGCTTTCGTAATGGCAGAAATATTGCAGTTTTCCTGGTAGCTGCAATTTTAAGACCTCTTGAAATCATAATTAAGACTTTCTTGTACCATTAACTGCAATTTTAAGACCTCTTAAAATCTTAATTAAGACTTTCTTGTACCATTAACTGCAATTTTAAGACCTCTTAAAATCATAATTAAGACTTTATTGTACCATTAACTGCAATTTTAAGACCTCTTAAAATCTTAATTAAGACTTTCTTGTACCATTAACTGCAATTTTAAGACCTCTTAAAATCTTAATTAAGACTCTTGTACAATTAACTGCAATTTTAAGACCTCTTGAAATCATAATTAAGACTTTCTTGTACCATTAACTGCAATTTTAAGACCTCTTGAAATCATAATTAAGACTTCCTTGTACCAGTAACTGCAATTTTAAGACCTCTTGAAATCATAATTAAGACTTTCTTGTACCATTAACTGCAATTTTAAGACCTCTTGAAATCATAATTAAGACTTTCTTGTAGCATTAACTGCAATTTTAAGACCTCTTGAAATCATAATTAAGACTTTCTTGTACCATTAACTGCAATTTTAAGACCTCTTGAAATCATAATTAAGACTTTCTTGTAGCATTAACTGCAATTTTAAGACCTCTTGAAATCATAATTAAGACTTTCTTGTACCATTAACGGCAATTTTAAGACCTCTTGAAATCATAATTAAGACTTCCTTGTACCATTAACTGCAATTTTAAGACCTCTTGAAATCATAATTAAGACTTTCTTGTACCATTAACGGCAATTTTAAGACCTCTTGAAATCATAATTAAGACTTTCTTGTAGCATTAACTGCAATTTTAAGACCTCTTGAAATCATAATTAAGACTTTCTTGTACCATTAACTGCAATTTTAAGACCTCTTGAAATCATAATTAAGACTTTCTTGTACAATTAACTGCAATTTTAAGACCTCTCGAAATCTTAATTAAGACTCTTGTACAATTAACTGCAATTTTAAGACCTCTTGAAATCATAATTAAGACTTTCTTGTACCATTAACGGCAATTTTAAGACCTCTTGAAATCATAATTAAGACTTCCTTGTACCAGTAACTGCAATTTTAAGACCTCTTGAAATCATAATTAAGACTTTCTTGTACCATTAACTGCAATTTTAAGACCTCTTGAAATCATAATTAAGACTTTCTTGTAGCATTAACTGCAATTTTAAGACCTCTTGAAATCATAATTAAGACTTTCTTGTACCATTAACTGCAATTTTAAGACCTCTTGAAATCATAATTAAGACTTTCTTGTAGCATTAACTGCAATTTTAAGACCTCTTGAAATCATAATTAAGACTTTCTTGTACCATTAACGGCAATTTTAAGACCTCTTGAAATCATAATTAAGACTTCCTTGTACCATTAACTGCAATTTTAAGACCTCTTGAAATCATAATTAAGACTTTCTTGTACCATTAACGGCAATTTTAAGACCTCTTGAAATCATAATTAAGACTTTCTTGTAGCATTAACTGCAATTTTAAGACCTCTTGAAATCATAATTAAGACTTTCTTGTACCATTAACGGCAATTTTAAGACCTCTTGAAATCATAATTAAGACTTCCTTGTACCATTAACTGCAATTTTAAGACCTCTTGAAATCTTAATTAAGACTTTCTTGTACCATTAACTGCAATTTTAAGACCTCTAGAAATCTTAATTAAGACTTTCTTGTACCATTAACTGCAATTTTAAGACCTCTTGAAATCATAATTAAGACTTTCTTGTAGCATTAACTGCAATTTTAAGACCTCTTGAAATCATAATTAAGACTATCCTGCAATTTTAAGACCTCTAGAAATCTTAATTAAGACTTTCTTGTACCATTAACTGCAATTTTAAGACCTCTTGAAATCATAATTAAGACTTTCTTGTAGCATTAACTGCAATTTTAAGACCTCTTGAAATCATAATTAAGACTATCCTGCAATTTTAAGACCTCTTGAAATCATAATTAAGACTTTCTTGTACCATTAACTGCAATTTTAAGACCTCTTAAAATCATAATTAAGACTTTCTTGTACCATTAACTGCAATTTTAAGACCTCCTGAAATCATAATTAAGACTATCCTGCAATTTTAAGACTTCTTGAAATCATAATTAAGACTTTCTTGTACCATTAACTGCAATTTTAAGACCTCTTGAAATCTTAATTAAGACTTTATTGTACCATTAACTGCAATTTTAAGACCTCTTGAAATCATAATTAAGACTTTCCTGCAATTTTAAGATCTCTAGAAATCATAATTAAGACTTTCTTGTACCATTTAAGACTTTGTATGGCCTTAAATTTGATACAACTACAATTAAGACTTTTTAAGGACCCGCGGAAACCCTGTATATATATATATATATATATATATATATATATATATATAGAAAATTTACTGAAACTTTGCAAAGCTGTAACCACATATTAAGGATTGGGGTATATATTCAAGAAAATATTTGTTGACCACTAATCTGAATATTGGAAAAGACCCAAAATGCCTATGGATATGAGGTGGGAAAGCGTTTCTTTAAAGTTGAATTAAAGTTCGAATCAAATTGTAAAAAACAAATAACAAACAAATTCTACCATTATATGAGGAAAACCCAATACACAGAAGGCATTATGGGAAAACACATGCAATACAGTACCAGATGATGCCACCATAAAACAAGGAGAAGATGAAGTAGAAGGCGATGGAGCCCCATGTGACGAAATGATTCATCCACGTCCAGAAATGTGTCTCTAAGGCCAGCTGTGGAAAGAACGGTGCAAATTAAGCTCACGTTTTACTTAAAAACCACACATTGTGTCATATCCACATGAACTCACCTTCAGCGTAACCGTAATGACCATCACAGTGAATACTAAAGTGCCAAACGTCCAGTTTCCAAACATCTGCCAAAAAAGGAAACATCAATGTATGAACATATTTCAACTAAATATCTGGAGGGTTTCAATTCACCCAAAATAAAACATGTCAGAAATATATCAGAGAGCGAATCCGGCTTGTCGGAAGCCATTTGCTGTCATGCAAAGTGCGAGTGAGGGAGTGCGTCCAAATCTTGTCGTAATTGAGAATGGCAGAGTATCAAAAGAATACAGATCAGAGCCGCGACACCAAACCACAGAGACAGCCGCTCATTAGAAAAGACACATGCATCAACTGGAATCCAGTCAACTCTTACCAGTTGCCTGTTAGCTCGCAAAATCTGAGAGCATGCATGGCAGGAAAAGAGAAAGAGAGAAGCAGAAGAAGAGAGAGAATATGGATAAGTAGTAAAAGCCAACGGTACGACACCAAAGTGATAGATAATGCTGTAATTAGTCAGAGGATTGATGCTTTGTGTCTGTAAGCTGGAGTTAAATCAATAGTCACTAAGGCTAAGTAACGGTTATTACCGTCTAACTAAGTGCATTCGTTATCGTAAGCGTTTCTGGCTAAATAATTCAGATAGCATCTCTGAGATCGCTTTGTGGAGGATATCAAAGACTGTCATGCTAGGGAAATAATAGACCTGCCACAGACACACATGAGCTTGAATGACAAGAGAGGAGAACGTGATGAAGAACGAGAGAGACGCTGACCTGTCCGTTTCCCATCAGCGTGGTGTCTTCTCCCATCAGGATGTAGGACCCGAAGAAGAAGACGAAGGCGTGGCAGAAGCCCAAGAAGGTCCAGTACAAAAAGGTTTTGAAGGACAGGAGGGAATTTTTACTGATGTCTCTGATGAAGGGAAAGAATCTGACTTGGTTTTGATTTGTGTAGGAAACGAAACAACAAAACTGGCAACGCTACATTAAAACTGACCGTTTAGTTTGAAAATAGACACGTTTAAGTTGTTTTATTTTTGCAATTGTTAACGTAAAACTATTAAAAATTGTTTAAAATAACTGAAATAAAGATGAAAACAATGAGAAATGTTGAACTGAAAATAAGTTGAATAAGTTAAAGTACTAAACAGTGATATTTAACTATCATTGATATACTATTATAGTTTTTTGTTAATATTTAGTATTAGATCTTATTTTTATATTTTAATTTAAAAGTTTTAGTGAAGTATTTTTGTCATTTTTACTAGATTTAGTTTGTTTTTAAATATGCCTCTATAGGTTTCATCTTTTTTTAAGTTTTAGTTATTGTAGTTCTTCAAGCAATTCAATTTATTTAGGTTTTTAATTTTAGTCTAATTCAGACGATAATTACCAAGGTACTAAATTTACTGCAACTAAAATAAAAATTAATTTAAAACCAACAGAAATATAAAAACAAAAACAACTAATGATAATAGTGACATTACCAACTTTATTTAGTTATTTTATTTTAAAAGACAATTTCCTCAAAAGACAAACACTATTAAAACTATATAAAAAACTATATATATATATAACAATTTTTTTTAAACTTAAAAGACGTCATTTTCGAAACTTCAAACTATTTTTTTTTATTTAAAACGTAAAAAATAAATATATACACACACACACACACACATATATATATAATATACACATGTAATAATCAACTGTAAATATATATATATATATAACAAATTTTTTTTTAAACTTAAAAGACGTTATTTTCGAAACTTCAAACTATTTTTAAAAATTTAAAATGTAACAAATAAATATATACACACACACACACACACACACACACATACACATATACATATATATATATATATATATATATATATATATATATATATATATATATATATATATACATACACACACACACACATACACACACACAAATGTTTTTTGTTTTTTTCAAAACTTAATACATTTTTTTTTTCTCCAATGATATGCACTTCATTTAAAAACTCTTTTTGTTCAGAGCCAGGTTTGATTTTTTTGCAATTAACAACCCAATTAAAAAAAGTAATGGACTTAAAATGTATTTATTTTATTTTAAGTATAGTTCAAGTATACTTACTGATATAAAAACTGTAATTAAACTTTATTTGGAGTACTACTAGTGCACAATTCACATTTCTTAATATTAAGCCTAAAATAAATGTTACTATTTACGAAGACTGCGTGATCTTTAAATAATATTGGTCTTTAAACGCAAAATATTTAAAGTGTACCTGAAGTATAATTGCAATAGTTACACTTTCAAATATAGTTCAGTATTTGTTTAGTTGGACTTCAGCACTACTTTCACACAATTAAAGTGCATTAAGTGCTAAATTAAAGCATGAAATAAATGCATTTTAAATACCTTTTAGTACTATTTTTACTACTAGGGATATATAATTGCGCTACCGTTCCCCCAAATTATAAATAAATAAATAAAATATAATACAAACTTTGGTAATATTTAAGTGGGGAAAAACAAAACCACAACAATAACAACAACAAAAAATGTAATTTAATTTCTCAGTCCTGTTGACTGCCCTAGTAAAGGTGTGTACTGTTGAGGGGTCTCAGGTAACAGGTTTGGGAACTACAAGAGTTTTTCTCCTGATGTTGTACCTGTAAAGTGCTGGTTTGCTCTGCAGAACATGTGGATGCACCAGCTGCTCAAACAGACTGTATACCAGTATGGGCAAAGAGGTGAAGCAGATATTATACAGCGTCAGATACACGCTGTCATAAAGAGTCTGTGAAGCACAAGACAGCATGTTAAACATTGACGCTAAAAATCAAACAATACTCTGAGAAATCTCACAAAAAGCTCAAACTGAAACCTCCAGATATAACCAACTACTTATTTTCTAAAAGCAAAAAAAAAGGAAAAATCAAAAGACTGCAAAATTAGACAGAACATGCTCAGTATGTAGCCAAAGCAAATAATTATGTGTATTATAATGAGGATAATTCTGTTGCTCAACATGGCAAATTCACTTGAACAGCTTGAACCTGTCGTAAACTTTTTGGCCCTCATGTGAAATTCATAACACCATGGATTTTTACTGAAATAACTGGATTTCACTCGCAGATATTTGATGAACAAGAGAGTCCTAATTGGTCAAAAAATCCATATTTAAAGATATTATGGTCTCTAGATATGGTCCTTTCCACAATGTCAGTCTGTGAAAATTTAAAAAAAAAATATTTTTCCATTATTTGTCCACCAGGTGGACATTTTGGGTCACTTTCTGTATAAAATCAGTCCTAGCAACACCAATGTCATGGATTCAATTCCTATACATGGGGAAAAAAGTATAGCTTGAAGTTGCTTTGGATAAAAGCTTCTGACAAATACATAAATGTAAATATAAAATAATATAATTTTATTAGTTGTGTGAAAATTAATGAGTTAACACAGGCGATTAATTTTTTCTTTTACTATAATGGGTTTATGTGAAGTTTGATTAAGATTTATTTAAATTAGAAGGTTTTTTAAAAGTCAAGTAAATCAAGTAATGGCTTTTGGCTATAGTCAATGGTTAAATATTAGAAGAAAAAAAAATCATACCAATTGTTATCTGTGATACTTGCCTTCAGTAATAAAAAGTTGGCATTAAACAAATATTAAAAATATATGTTATGTTGTTTCTAAATTAATTTGAAGATTTAATATGAATGTGTTGCAATTTAAAAGTACAAATAAAAACTTTAACGTTAGGTGGGATTAATTATGATTTATATTTAAGGCGAGACACTGCAGGTGAATAGGGTAAGAAAAAATAACTAATAGTTATCACCTTACTTACCCAGTTGATTGATTACATTGATAACTGCAAAATATTTTTTGTATTGCAAGTTTCTAAAATGTTAAGTTTAAATATGCAAATGATCCATTATTTAATGTAATATGCACTAATTTGCATATCATTTCTAGTACAAAAATCTAAACAATCGATTGAGTCAGTTTCAAAATTCTTTGAATTTAGTTTTTAGACATATTACAGTCAAATTTTGTTACTCCATAATTCAGAAAACACTTTAGAACGGGCAGAAAACACATTTTTTACAGTTCTTTGGGGTATAAAATGTATAAAATCAAGCAAATCATATACGAACAAATCCCTCTGTAAAAACCTTCAGGATATAGACAGGAATAAAAACGTTAAGTTTGGTGTGTGTAAGTGCTACTGAAGTGGAGATTTATGGCTCAGTGTAGAAGAAAAAACTCATTTTGAGGAAACGGCCTTTACAAATATGGATTGTAATTGAAATCTATTGACACAAATAGATAAAGTGCTATAAAAGAAACACTTAACAGTGTCTTTTTTCACTAGTCTGACAAAACACTTTATGAAAAACCAAAAAGCCCCAAATCCCAAACTTGACAGGTGCATGAAAAAAAACTATGTTTTTGCCCCTTAACTTAACTAAAAAATGTGCAATTCATTTGTTTTTGTTTTATCGATTAACACTATATTTTATACTTTGGCTTTAGAGTTCAAATCACTAATAGCAATGCTTGGCTTAGTAAAGGTGAGGTCACATGTACCATTGTTTTGTGCATTTTTTGTGACATCCAGTCATTTCAATACAAATTAATGCACATCCGTCACACAAACGTACCATTTTAACCTACAGAAAGTGTTTTGAAAGTGACTTCTTTGAGTTGTGCTTCATACATTGCTCCTTTTTGTTCACAAAATGACATATTTCAGATAAACGATGACTGGAAGAGTCACTTACTTGCTGTGAGAACAAACAGAAGAACTGGTATAAAAACTGGGGAGTGATAAAGCACACATTCTACAAGAAAACAAAACAGAGTGTTATATATAAAATCTTCAGCCACAATCACTCCCAGTCTGAAAGCGGCACAAACGTCTCCCAACGTACCTTGTAGAAAAAGTATTGCACAAGGGTTGCTATTCTAATGTAGTAGAAATGGCCGTGTACAAGCAGCAATTTGGCGAGGAACTTGAACCTCGCGATTGCATAGTCGCTGTTTCTTACGGCTTGCCTTCCTTCTTTGCCCATGATTCCTGTATGGAGTTTCATATGGTTAGCTTAACGCATTTAAATCACGAGCCACATCTGTAAGTTCTCATTCGGCACCTACCGATACCGACGTGAGCCTCCTGGATCATGCTGACGTCGTTGGCTCCATCGCCAATGGCTAAAGTAATAGGCTTCTCAGGAGAAGTCTTCAACAGTCTCACCACCTGCCAAACACACCATAGCTATGAAAACAACAGGCCAGTGTGGGGCGATTCAGCAGAGGCCGGGCATATTACTGTGCGTGACCTCTGGGCTTGCTGGGACAGAGTGAAATGTGAACAGAGGAACACAAGACGGGTAAGGTGACCCACCTTGGCTTTTTGGAGAGGTGCCATTCTGCAGCAGAGCACCGCTGAGCAGTTCTTGCACACCTCCATGAAGAGTTTCTCATGCTCCCGCAGAGCCAGAGATAGACTGGCCCCGTCCACCACCAACCCGTGCTGGATCACATGATCCTCCTTGATCCTGCACAAAAAGCATTAGAGGATAAATAGATGATGTACAAGAGGCATCATTGTGGAAAAAATTATTACTCATCTTTTGTTTACATTTGAACAAAAAGTGGCATGTCCAAAATTATTCATACCCTTCTCAATAATCAATAGAAAAGCCTTTATTGGCTATTACAGCAATCAAACGCTTCCTATAATTGCTGACCAGCTTTTTGCATGTCTCCACTGGTATTTCTGCCCATTCGTCTTTAGCGATGAGCTCCAACTCTTTCAGGTTGGAGGGTCTCCTTGCCATCACCCTGATCTTTAGC
>NC_133367.1:44049263-44126763 GCF_049309525.1 Garra rufa | reverse complement strand
AGCTGTTAGCATGATTGGCATGTTACTAACATGTCTCTAGCATGATTAGCAGTTAGCTTGAATGTGTTTGAATGCATTATAAATATAGTTCATAGAAGTGAAATTTAATTGAGTCTCAAGGGATTCTGGGAGTTTGGAGTTTGAATCGTGTTGATCAGTTATTAAAATCTTTTAACACTTTTTGTGTTATCCATTGAAAACAAAATGACCAATAAACAAAAGTCACATGACTGGTACAACTGTCAAGCATCTGGTAAACTCGTGTTATTATAACAATAATGTGGAACGATTCCATTAATATGAGGTTTCTTGTCTGGATTGTCAGGGTTAGTTTTTTTTTTTTTGTGCACAAAATAGCAAATGTAGGATTCATATGAACAAGCTTGAAGCTCATTTATCCATTTTCATCCATAGTATGTTCTTCAGAACTCATTAAATGTATCGTTTAGCCTTGACTTTACACAGAAGTGAATTAAACACAAATGTTGGCATTTACTCCAGAGACGGTAGAGAATGCCAACCACATAATTGCATACGCAGCCACGGCTCATTGTTTCCCCTGAGGCCCGATTAAAGGTGCAGATTAACAAGCAGCTATTCACACCTGACATACAGAAACAGCTCACCACCATCACAGCAAACCTCAACCCATCCGGACCTCTAGTCATCATCTGTTGACAGCTTCATCAAGTTTCACTGCCCTACTTTTAACTCTACACCTGCTACGGTGTTCATGTGGTCTTATGATTAGATGGAATAGCTGGTTAAAGAAAACTCACTCAGTGATAAATACAGTGAAGGCCTGGCAGATATAGCCGAGGATTGCTCTGAAGATGTTTATTGGGAGGACAAGCATGAGTTTTAATGGTTTGTCAAACGGCTCACGGAAATCCCAGCGACAGTGGTTTCGGCACGATTCCAGTCACGTTGCTGTGTCCCTGTGTGCCTTTAACACTTGAATTGAGCTGCTGCTCACATGTGGACAGAGATTGACGGCTGGCCTTAAGAGCAGCGTGAGTCACGGAGACACGTCAAACCGCATTAGCGGCGGACTTCCTGCTCTCCAGCTCTCCGTCCAAGAATCACGAGTGGGTAGCACACGAGTGTGAACTCGTCACACCACTGCCACTATCATCACCATTCATTGTCACACAGAGCATATACATTCAACAGATCCAAAAGACTTTTAGTCAAAGTTCTTTTGTGCTTTCAGGTCTCAGGTTCTGGCTCAAAATCACAGCTTCTGACACTTGAAGGGGAGCTTTTTTTAATGCAGATAATTAAAAAAAAAAAAAGGCCAAAAATCTGACAACATATTTGTTGAGCCCTAACTACACAGCTGCACTCTTGCACTGTGCCACTCGTCTCTGGTGCGGACACCATGCTATATGTGACCCTGGACCACAAAACCAGTCATAAGGTTAAATTTGACAAAACTGAGATTTATACATCATATGAAAGCTCAATATATAAGCTTTCTATTGACGTATGGTTTGTTAGGATAGGACAATATTTGACTGAGATACATCTATTTGAAATCAGAAATCTGAGGATGCAAAAAAATCAAAAAGACTGAGAAAATCACCTTTAAAGTTGTCCAAATTAGGTTCTTAACAATGCATATTACAAATCAAAAGTTACATTTTGATATGTTTACAGTTGGAATTTTACAAAAAATCTTCATGGAACATGAACTTTACTTAATTTCCTAATGATTTTTGGCATAAAAGAAAAATCAAAAATTTTGACCCATACAATGTATTTTTGGCTATTGCTACAAATATACCCCAGCGACTTAAGACTGGTTTTGTGGTCCAGGGTCACATATTTTAGTATGCCATTCGGCTGATACATTTTTCTGTTTGGCTTAGATTTTGACAGCATTGAAAACATTAGCGTCCAGGGCTGCTCGATTTGGGCAAAAATCATAATCACGGTTATTTTGGTCAATATTGTAATCATGATTATTTAACTGATTATTAGTGATTAACTTAAAAAGCGAATACTTTAATGCAGAGCCGCTGAGAAACAGAGTTGCGACACTCCCATAGGCTTCCATAGGAAGTAAAGCGTATCATGGAGCGGCCAATAGTTCCAAACAACCAATAGCTCCTGCATTGAAGCCCATTCATTTCAGCGCTTCTCACTTTTTTTTTTTTTTTTTTACATTTTAATGCATCAGTTGACCTCTCGAAAAACTGGCCAGTAGTGGTATTTTATGAAGCGTGTTATAGTTAATGTTTATCGTAAGATAATAAACAGTTATACTGTAAATGCAGTTAGATAACGTGAGAAACACCGTAATAGCGTCCATAACCGGATACTAGTTGTCATATTAAGTTTTTAGTCTTTCTGCAGTCTTTCTCACCCTGTAGGAGGTTGAATGAGTTTCAATAAAGACTGCGTTCAAGAAATACGATAAAAATGTATGCTTTAAAGCAATTGGTTGCCTTGTGTTTTTTAAACACTATTTTCATCTTTTCTATAATGTTAAATGCCATATTTGCTTGCCTTTTATAATATGCACTTATGTTGTATATTTGAATATCATAAAATAACACAAGTAAATTACTTTTTTTTTTATTTAACATTAAATCGTTAAATCGAAACATTTGATCATGTCCAAATACACATTCAAATGTATTTTACCTTAAATATCACACTAACTGTAATATAATACTATTTTAGAAAATGTTATCTTTTAAATGGTCAGGATCATTATTGCACATTATTTAGTATAAAAAAAACCTCCTCAAAATATGAACTAAATAGAACTGAACTATATATTACAGTTATTTAATTGAATAAAAGTTACACTTAAGGTGTTTGGTCACATTTGACTGCCAAAGAGTATGAGAGCATATTAATTATGTCTCTTTATCACTCCTCAGAATAAAATGCGATTGTAAAGCGTATTCTGAGTAGTTATCAATATACAATCAATGCACATTATGTGTTAATAATTACTCGAAATTGCTGCAAATATAGTAAAACTGCTGTCTATCCTACTTAAACCCATTCAAACACATCCGCTGCGGCGAGATCAAAGCGTGTCGCAACTCTGTTTCTAAACGGCTCTGCTTTTATGCAAGTCTAAAGTAGTAGCAATACTACAGAAATAGAATGTAATTATTTAAAACGTAAAATAGCAGCATCTCCACTGTAATAGTTAAACATGCTTCGTTTCTTATTAAAACTACAAAAGCCCTTCATTCAAGAGCAGGGAGTGATTTTTCTCTTTGTATTTTTTACGTTTTAGTAATATTAAGCACAGAGACGGCAGAAGGAATATTATTTGTCACACGGATTAAAATATACTTTATTTTTTTTATATTTTTGTGTGTATTTGAGTGTTTAAGGGCACACCTTGGGTTAAAAGATAACTTTACATGCAAGTTTTCTTAGGCGCTATTGAAAACACAACATCAAAGAAACGTAAATCAAGCACGTCCCGTTTTGTGAAAGTCACGTTACATGATTTTGCTGATTTGCATGTGAAATTAGGCTTTTACAGTGGAGCGAAATCGCACCACCGGAAAGGGGGAGGAATGGGGCGCAATAATCATTTCATCTCGATTACTGCATTTCCATGATCGTCTGAAGCCGAAATCAAAATCGAAACCGAATTGCGATTAATTGCACAGCCTTAATTAGCGTTTCTACGTCCAAGCATCCATCCTCTGTCTTCATTATATTAAGATCTGTGTTTAATACTACTAATGGTTTGTGCATACCAAAGAGGGACATTTTTCTTTTATAAATAAAAAAAAGTAAACAAAAAAGTAGTAAGAATACAAATCGAATACAGAGTTTATTTTAGGGAATCAAGTGTAGATGGAAGTGTAAGTAATTATTTATGTAAAGTAGATACAAATTTCAGCAATTGTGCAGGATTTTGCTACCGTTAAATGACATAGTGTGATGTCAAACTGCAGCTGTCAAAGGAATCCCACGTGACCTGAATGAATTTGCTTATGCGTATGAGACGTCCGTCTCCACCTCAGCATTGCATTAGCATTCTTGTGGGTGTGTGTATGTGTGTTGACTCACTTGTCCTCCACCCCAGTCGCTCCCAGAAGCTCCAGGTCTTTCTCGATGAAGTTGAAGACCTCGACCAATCGTTCCTCTCTCTGCTGCAGAGCCGTCCTGGCTTCATGAAGCCGCCGGTCCACTTCCTGATACTCATCTGCACTGAAGTGTCTGCAGGCCACCACTAACGTCCTCAAACCCTTCTACAAAAGCGAGACGGGAAAAAAACGACATGAACATTTGCTGGAAGGTTAATGTAGTCCATTTTGCTGATTTGGCTCCAAATGTGGACCAATCTACAGAATAATATAATACAAAAGTTGATGCAAAGGAGCACTGACGATGAACTGCAGGCCAAGAAGCTGCTTGAAAGCCATAATCCTGAGCTCCACGTCTATAATTGAGTTAATGCTTTTAAGCGCAGACATGGAGGAGCATTTCAATGTGGCTGTTGTGTCCGAAACATCCCCTGAGTCTCAATACAATCCTCTGAGAACTGACATAAGCTTGTGTGTGTGCAACAGAGGTGATGTGGGTCTGAAGACGCTCTCATGGGTTTCAGCACAGCTGATAATGAGGGCTAATTAACCGCAGCACTCTCATCAACATCTGAATTAGAAAAGCTGAGCTCAGACCAGACCTCGACATTTCAACTAGACTTTTAGATGTTCTGAAGCAAAAGTTAGGAAGGCGCTCGCTTATTATCCATGCTTGCAAGAAGTTGCTAGGTCATTGTCTTGTGGAAGTTGTTTCCTGAACAAATCAAAGTCTCTACGATGTTCTGGGGCCGGATTCATTAAAGGATTAGTTCATTTCGTGATTAGTTCATGTCTGGCTTTCTTCAGTCTAAAAATAGATTAAGGTTTTTGAGGAAAACATTCCAGGATTTTTCTCCATATAGTGGACTTCAATGGGACCCAATGGGTTGAAGGGCCAAATTGCAGTTTCAATGAAGCTTCAAAGGGCTCTCAAGCGAGGAATAAAGGTCTTATCTAGTGAAACAATTGGTCATTTTCTTAAATTTAAACTTATATACTTTTTAACCACAAAAGCTCGACCTCAATTGTTTTGCCCTACCCTACATTTGTGCATTTGTGGTTAAAAAGTACAAACATTCTAATTTAGAATTTTAGAAAATGGCCAATCGTTTTGGAGATAAGAGCCTTATTTCTTGTCTGGGATCATGAAGAGCCCTTTGAAACTGCAATTTGGACCACTGGTCCCTGTTTAAGCCCACTTTCTTAGGGTGCTTTCACATCTGTGGTTCGGTTCATTTGGTCTGGACCAAGGGCAACAAATGATACATTGTAGCATTTTTCTGCCGTTTTGGGTCCTTTTCACACCACACTGATTGCTCTGGTCCGAACCAGTTGAAACGAACCAAAATGCAGTCATGTGACAACATCCACATCACTCGTTGGCCAGATCGTGTCATTGAACCACTGATCTATAATAGAGAATTATATAGATCAGTGTATTGAACGTATTTTCTAAACTGTTAGGCACGTTTTTTCAATTCGCGAACGCGCCGCATCGAGGTAAAAACATCTCAACTTTTCAGGATGCTGCAAGCACACCGCAGGTCATGTGACATGAACCAACCAATCAGCTTCATCCTTTCCCTTAATAACATTGAAAGCACTGGCAAGTTGGAGGAACAACTTATACAGGAATAAACATTTTTTAATAAATATAATAGCAGAGCTACTGCAAGCGATTTTTAATGCTGAAAAATCAATTTATCCTTTGCTGAAACTTTAGCGTATTTATGGAGAGCGCAGGTCATGGTTGCTTAGCAACGGCAGACGCCACTGGAGCGCAAGCTTTCCACGCGTTTTTAGGCGCGACATGTGAACGGCACCTTAAACAATGAGAAAGATTGTGATGTTCTTGTGAGTTTTTGAAAGTTGGGACCTATATGATCATCAGACCAAATTTATGAGGCTCCGCACCTCCTCACAACTCCAAGTTTGTCCGCGAGCTGTCAAGGGGCTATGTTGCTAAAGCGCTAACTGTCAACAAATACTTGTCCTCATCCCATAATGAACAGCGCAGCAGACTACGGCAGCTGGATTAGTCCAAAAAGGTGCAGTACTTTTTGCGGTTGGGTCTGTTCAAGTTCGGTTCATGTTCTCACCATAAACGAACCGCTCCAGTGTTCGTTTGAAAGCGTACCGAGACCACCTCTTCAGGCAGGTCTCGGTACGCTTCTTTGGTCCGCTTTTGGTGCGCACTTGAGTGCGATTGCTATATTCACACCTGGCTAAACGAACCGCACCAAAAGGGAAAACGAACTCTAGTGCGATTCAACCGAAATAAATAAGGCAGGTGTGAAAGCACCCTTAAACAAATCTTTGAATGTTTTCCGTAAAAAACTTTGGACTGAAGAAAGCCATGAGCTTCTTGGATAACATGGGGGTGAGTAAATTATCAAGATTTTTTTTTTTAATTCTGGAAGCGAATACTTTAAATATTCTTAATAAAATAATAATAAATAATAATCGTGAGTAAGGTGCAGAGACAGAGGCACTTCCTTCAGCCTGAGACTTATTTCACTTTTGGTGTGAAAGGGTCTTTATAGTTGGCAAAAACAAACATTTTGAGTTTTTGCTTTTTTGAAAAATTAATAAGCAAGCCCAGCTCATAAGTAACAATGCGTTACTTTCCATAAAAAGTAACGCAATTAGTTACTTTTTTATGGAGTAACACAATATTAAAGCATTACTTTTAACCCAAGACTGGTTCTGAAGACAAAACATAAGATCATCTCAAATTCCCCACAAGAATCTTAAAAAAACAAGTCAGATTCACCAAATTTAGGTGAAGTTTCGCAGGCAAAACATGGCCTATTTTCCATGTTCAATAATGTTGTGGGAATATATGAATAATGGCTCACCCAGTAACTTTTAAACCGAACTGCTTTTCGTTGGTTAGAACTGCAAATTCCTGTGACTAATAGGAGCTCAGATTTCATTTATTTTCTGAATTGCACAATATCCTATGGAGATGAATGGAACTGGCCAGCGAAATCCAATTAATACAAATATCAAGCATTGCAATTTAACACTAGCTACATATTACTACAATGCATATTTCTACCACTGATCTATAATATAAACAATGATCAGTCTTGATTACGGATGAAGTGACTTTTGCTGAATTTAAAATAGAGTTCAATTCTACAAATCTATCTACAGTGCACAGCATAAATGCGTACACCCCCTCTAAAACGTAACAAATTCAGCCATTACTCTGTACTTAGAAGACATGTTAGGGTTCTTTGGAGATATATTGTTCCAACAAGCCTGCTTGATCAACTACCAAAGAAGAATGTCAAAATTATTCAGGAAAATAAGATGATAAAGTGATAAAAGTGATCAGATGTTTTTTGCGAAAATGAGTACACCCTCCTGAAAGTCACTAAATCAAACTAGATACAAAAAAGTTAATCAAGACTTAATCAAGTTGGCTAGATTTAGTTTAGGCAGGAATTTAAAAAAGAGAGTAAATTCAATGTTAGTACTCAATTGAATGAGTAGGTGAACTAGTATTTAGAGTGAACTAGTAGACAGCTCACCAGAGCAAACTCATCCACGTGGACTCTGGTTTTATCGATCTCGCCGCTCGTGGTGTAGGGCAGAACGGCTGATTCGGCTCCTTTCGTGAATAGCACCTTTTCACCTGATGAAAGACAGAGCATCATTAGATAACTCCTCACGGCTGTGCTTCAGTCTTAAACAGCACACATGTGGTTAGAGGCACATGCCTGAGGGCTTCTGCAGTATCACGCTCATCCTTCTGCGGTTTGCGTCAAACTCCAGAACATGGAGGAGTTTGTACCTGCGTGTGGAAACACAGCCGTTTACCAGACAACTCCTAAAGCTAAACAACCTCATAAATATGCACTAATATAAACATACCTCTCTGCTTTTCCAAATGTTTTAATCTCCATGTTTTCTCCACGGCTTCCTACAAAAGTGACACCCATCCTGAAGTCAAAAAGAAAAGTGTTTTTCACAAATTTAGTCAGTGGTCAAAAGAATACACACTCTATTGACAAACTATATTTCTAATGAACAGGTTTGACCACTTTAGTACTTGAGTACAAATCTTAATGTTTAAGCATGGAATGATATTCTAGGAAATTGTGTGCTTCTAATTGTATAGCAACAGTTTGCACACGACCCTTTCTGTTCTAACATGACAATGAGAAATGATTCAGTCAGTGTGGAAGAACTTGACTGGTCTGCATAAAGCCTAATCACAGCTGAACATCTCTGGTCTGACTTTAAATGCAGACCTTGAGCCAAAAACCCATCACCAAACTCCAATGACTTGTACATGCACTACATGGACAAAAGTATTGGGACACACCCTTCTTTAGAACAGAAAAAGGCACTTTCAAAACTGTGGCAACACAGATGCAAGCATAATTCCTGATTTAAAAATTGTATTTCCATTCCTGTTGCACCAGTTTTGGAAGTGTCTGAAATGACTGTACCCATATGTACAAGTCATTGGTGTTTGGCGATGGGTTTTTGGCTCAAGTCAATCATTTTAGATCCTTAAGCATCCAAAATTGTTATGTTGTTGCTAGAGGAGGAGTACAGTGAGCCAAGCCTGGTTCCCAAAGTGACATTCAGTGTAAAGCTCTTATATAGGGATGTATGAGTGCTGAAGGTGTGAGGGAGTTGTGCTTTATCAACGCCGTCATGAAATCACACACTTTCGAACAGAAAAAGAGTACCAAATCATTGTTTTAAGTGTGAAAATATAGCAAAAGTCACAGAGACATTGAAAAACAAAAGACTTGTGACAAAGCTCCTGAAATAATCAGGCCTTTACGTTAAGTTTTCATCAGGTAATGAGTCAATTTTTGCAAGAAAAAGAACAGGAGAAATACCAAGCCTCTCAGAGCCGGCAAAACCTATGAAAAGAGTGACTGTTTATCTGAGTAAGAGGCAGCCTGCAGACATCTACACTATCTACTGTAGCCAAAGCACAATAAACTCATTTAACTTCTTCCAAGGGCCATATGTAAGGGATAATCAACGGTTTGCCGTGCGTTAAAGGATTTTAAATGCACGACGTGGAGGCTAATAACCGCCCGACGCGAAGCGGAGGGTGGTTGCCTCCGCGAAGTGCATTTTAAATCCTTTAACGCACGGCAAGCCGTTGATTATCCCGCTTATTCCATGGTTATAGACAAATTAAAACTAGGATTGATATTTGCAGCGCAAAATTTGACTGAATGGATAAAAAAGACGGTTATTTTCGTCAGTTATGACAGGCAGCTCTAGCATTCTGGCCGCTTCAAATCAGACTCAGAGATTAAATAGTCCGGTAAAATCACATTTATTTGAATGAAAAATAGCATTTGTTTCAGTAGATTATCGATCGACCAAGAGAGAGTGTGAAGGCAAGAGAGATGACAGTTGCGTGTGTGTGTGTGTGTGTGTGTGTGTGTGTGTGTGTATGTGAATGTGCGTGCGTACCTGCATGCTGTGCGTCTCTCTCTACAAACAACAATTCATTCAAAAACAGCAGTTTTACCACCTTGTTGCTGAGGAATATAATGTAGCGATCTAGTATCTATGCTATTTTAATAAGGATCGCAGGCAAACGCTGACAAGAAGTTTATGTATGTGCGCAGCACAATGCGATCTCCGACCTCTCTCTCTCTCTCTCTCTCTCTCTCTGTGCTTTTGCGTGCATCAATTAAAGCAGCGCATTAATATAGAACGGTGATTAAACTGACTTGGAACTACCTGTGCATTAAACGGTTTTACTGCACACCTGCCAGCCAATCAGAATCCAGTATCCAGACATTCCATGGAATAATTACAAAATATAGACTTTCAGGGAATCCACACTCTGGTCTCAAGAGACCAAGTCAATCATTTTAGATCCTAAAACATCCAAAATATTGTTGCTATAGGAGGAGTACATTGAGAATTGTCTGGTTCCCACAGTGACGTTCAGTGGTAGTAAAACTCTTATATAGGGATGTATGAGTGCTGAAGGTGTGAGGGAGTTGTGCTCATGACGCCGTCATGAAATCACACACTTTAGAAGAGAAAAAGACACTTCCAAAACTGTGGCAACAAAGATGGAAGCATAATCTTTCTCTGTTGGACCAGTTTTGGAAGTGTCTAAATGTACAAGTCTTTGGTATTTGGCGATGAGGAATCCATACTCTGGTCTCAAGAGACCAAGTCAATCATTTTAGATCCTAAGGCTACGTTTACATTAATCCGGATACATTTGAAAACGGAGTTTTCGTTTTAAAACGCTCTCCGTCCACACTAGCGTTTCCAAGCGTTTTCCAAAAGTTTCTCATCCACACTGAAACGTAGGAAAACATCAAATTCGCCTTACCGCGCATGCGTAAAGCCTCCAAAATTATACAGACGTAATAAGTTTAAACGAAGTTCTTCTGGCGGGATAATTTACGGAAATATCTCATCGTCCACTGACGCGTCTATATCGCGGTCATTCATATTTTATCTGAAAAGCAGTTGTCGTCATGTTTTGCAGGACAGCAACTGTGAGTAAATTTTCTATCATTTTAGGACTGTAATTTGAAGAGTGTACAAGGTAAATCTCTTTAGCAGCAGTGTGACAGTGAATAGCACAGGCACAATTACTGGTGTAAACATAGATATCTATTGGTACAATATGCGTCACATGACTAAATATGCGTCATCGTTTTCAAAAGCCTCCGTTTTCACAGTCCACACTACAACGCGAAAACGGCGTTTTCAAATTTATCCACTTTTCAAAAAGCTCAGTTTTCCTTGACAAAAACGCCGTCTCAGTGTGGACGGAAGGCCAAAACGGAGAGAAAAAGATGCGTTTTCAAACGAAAACGTATTAGTGTGGACATGGCCTAAAACATCCAAAATTGTTATGTTGTTGCTATAGGAGGAGTACAGTGAGACGTGCCTGGTTCCCAAAGTGACATTCAGTGTAAAGCTCTTATATAGGGATGTATGAGTGCTGAAGGTGTGAGGGAGTTGTGCTTCATCAACGCTTTCGTGAAATCACACACTTTAGAACAGAAAAAAGGCACTTCCAAAACTGTGGCAACAAAGATGGAAGCATAATTCATGTATTTAAAAATTTTATTTCCATTCCTGTTGGGCCAGTTTTGGAAGTGTCTAAAATGTCTGTAGACTTATGTAAGTCATTGGTGTTTGGTGATGAGTTTCTGGCTCAAGGTCTGCATTTAAAGTCACACCAGATGTGTTCAGCTGGGATTAGGACTTGGCTTTATGCAGACCAGTCCTTTCTATTTGAACCTTGCTTTATACACGAGGGAATTGTCATGTTAGAATAGAAAGGGTCCTGTCCAAACTGTTGCAATAAAATTAGAAGCACACAATTCCCTAGAATATCAATATATGCTTAAACATTACGATTTGTACTCATGGATGGAAATGACTAAAGCAGCCATAACTGTTCATTAGAAGGGGTGTCCTAATACATTTGGCAATATAGTGTATTTGGCATGGTTGACTGCAAAAATTCCCAGTAGTGGGTGACAGAGAAACTGAGCTACAGCTATGCTCTCACCTCTTGGTGGCTTCCACTAGTGCTTTCTCGTCAGGAGAAGAGGCGTAATACTCCATCTGAGGCGTGAAGCCGTTGGCGTGTGAGAATGGGTCTCCCGGCCCATCCGTTTGATCATAACTGATCTGCACCGTGTGACACAGTGAGACGGCTTTCAGGAACAACTCCTCCGCCCTGTTCTGAACGAAGTAAACACACAACAATACCGTCACACTTTGATTTAAAGCATGACTGGTTAAAAAGATGTTAAATGGTTCTTTATGGAACTATTTAGACAAAAAAGGTTCTTCTATGGCATCGTGCAGCACCTTTATTTTTAAGAGTGTAGGTCAGTACACTTAACTCAATATCTGTCTGTGAATATTAGGCAGCAAAAATACTAATTTAAAAGTGAATTCTACATGTTCTGTGTGTTTTCTGCCGCCTCTCTATATGAGGACATGAACACAAACAAAATCTGTAGAACTGCGAGAAAGAGTCACCTTATGAGCGTTTTATTGATTTTTCATTAATGTTAAGAAAAACTATCATCATATCATATAGGCTACAAACAACCTAAAGGTCTTCACAGCAACCCGACAAAATAAGAGTTTGGTTTAACTTGAAGAAATTGTTACAGAAATATTACTTAATGTAATAATAGTACTACTAGTAATAATAATAAAATTAGTAAAACATGTATTTACCTATTAAACCAGTCTAGAAAAATCTGAAGGGGAAAAAAAATGAATCCAGAACAATTACAACATAAAAAAATTAATTTTGAAAAAAAAAAAAAAAAAAAAAAAAGAATAAAAGAGCCCTAAATAATTATTAGCATAATAAATAATATTTTTTGCACAAACTAGTGTTATTTTAGTATCATATAGATATAATTGTGGTTTTTATTAATATCTTAAATTGAATTAATATCTAAAGGTCTTCACAGCAACCCGTCAAAATAAAAGTTTGGTTTAACTTCGAGAAACTGTTACAGAAATATATTACTTAACGTAATAATAGTACTACTACTACTACTAATAATAATAAAATTTATATTAAAACAATATTTTTAAAAGGAATATTTACCAGAAAAATAACTTACCATAATATTTCTGGAAAATAAATAAATGAATAAAAATAAATAATTAAATATATTATTAATTAATTAGGGCCTTACATTTTTGTTTGCTTTTTGATTAATATTTTTTAAATTTAGCCATTAAACCAGAGTCTAGAAAATGTAAACAGAAAAAAAAAAACTGAATCCAGAACAATTAAAATGGAAAAAAAAAAAAATTTTTGAAAAAAAAAAAAAAAAAAAAAAAAAAAAAAAAAGAATTTCACAGAGCCCTAAATAATTATTATCATAATAAATAATAATTTTGCACAAACTAGTGTTATTTTAGTATCATATAGATAGAATTCTAGTTTTTATTAATATCTTAAATTAAATTAATATCTAAAGGTCTTCACAGCAACCTGTCAAAATAAAAGTTTGGTTTAACTTGAAGAAATTGTTACAGAAATAATTTACTTAATGTAATAATAGTACTACTACCACCAATAATAATAAAATTTATATTAAAATAATATTTTTAATTTAATTTTAAATACACCACACATTATTTCTGGAAAAAAAAAAATACAAAAAATAATAATAATATTTTTTTAATATATAGCATCAATTAATTAGATATGCTTTTGATTATCATAATTGAATGAAACCATTAAAATGTAATCCAGAAAAATAATGGAAAACACAATTTGGTAAATTAAAATTGATCTACAATACAAGAAAAATGAATGCAATTGTAAAGTGTGTACTTCTGCACTTCTATCCCCACCAACAGAATTGTAAAAGTGACTCTTACCAAACAAGGCACCGAGCCGTCTGGAGAGTCTTCTGTCATTCCTTCAGGGACGAGCTTCCCGTTGATCTCCTGGTATTTGACACCATTGATAGAGCACTCTCTAAACTGCATCTCGTTCTCAGTGAGGGTTCCCGTTTTGTCTGTGAAAACGTACTCCACCTGCGAGAACAACATTAGCACAGTTTTACACATCTCAGACAGCATTACACCTGGACAAACAGTTCTAAATCACACACCTGTCCGAGCTCCTCGTTGAGGTCTGATGTGTTGACTTGAGCCTTCTGATCGCTCTCTTCATGATACAGATCCAAGTCCCAGCCGATGAAAAAAGAGCCCAGGAACTTCTGCAGCTCAACAGTTACGTATAGCGAGATGGGGATTATGAAGTTGTACAGCACCAGGAAAGCCAAGAAGTCGGAAATAAACTTCAAAATCTGTGAGGAGAAAACCACCAGCGGTCAGAATAACACCTGATAATATCACTAGATAAAAAAAAAAAAGTTTGTCAAGACAAACTTTAAGTTGGCTTTAGAAAGCTGGACCAGAAAGTTTGAAAGCTTTAAAACGTTTTTTTTTTTTTTAACTGTTTTCAGTCTGAAATAGTTTAAAGTTTAAAGTAGTTTCAAAAGCTTAAAGTTGATAGATAGACACTAACATGTTGTTAGCATGTTTCTAGCATGATTAGTATGTTACTAGCATAATTAGCATGTCACTGGCATGATTAGCATATCGCTAGCACATTTCTAACATAATTAACAAGTTGACAGTATGTTTCTAACATGATTAACATGTTGTTAGCATGTTTCCAACATGATTAGCAAGTTGCTAGCATGATTAGCAAGTTGCTAGTATGTTTCTAGCATGATTAGCATGTTGTTAGCATGATTAACAAGTTGCTAGTATGTTTCTAGCATGATTAGCATATTGTTAGCCTGTTTCTAGCAAAATAAGCAAGTTGCTAGTATGTTTCTAACATGATTAACATGTTGTTAGCATGTTTCCAACATGATTAGCAAGTTGCTAGTATGTTTCTAGCATGATTAACAAGTTGCTAGCATGTTTCTAGCATGATTAACATGTTGTTAGCATTATTAACAAGTTACTAGTATGTTTCTAACATGATTAGCATGTTGCTAGCATGATTAACAAGTTACTAGTATGTTTCTAACATGATTGGCATGTTGCTAGCATGATTAACAAGTTGCTAGTATGTTTCTAGCATGATTAGCAAGTTGTTAGCATGATTAACAAGTTACTAGTATGTTTCTAACATGATTAGCATGTTGCTAGCATGATTAACAAGTTACTAGTATGTTTCTAGCATGATTAGCATGTCACTGGCATGATTAGCATATAGCTAGCACGTTTCTAACATAATTAACAAGTTGACAGTATGTTTCTAACATGATTAACATGTTGTTAGCATGTTTCCAACATGATTAGCAAGTTGCTAGTATGTTTCTAGCATGATTAGCATGTTGTTAGCATGATTAACAAGTTGCTAGTATGTTTCTAGCATGATTAGCATATTGTTAGCCTGTTTCTAGCAAGATTAGCAAGTTGCTAGTATGTTTCTAACATGATTAACAAGTTGTTAGTATGTTTCTAGCATGATTAACATGTTGTTAGCATTATTAACAAGTTACTAGTATGTTTTTAACACGATTAGCATGTTGCTAGCATGATTAACAAGTTACTAGTATGTTTCTAGCATTATTAACATGTTGTTAGCATGATTAACAAGTTGCTAGTATGTTTCTAGCATGATTAGCAAGTTGCTAGCGCGATTAACAAGTTGCTAGTATGTTTCTAGCATGATTAGCAAGTTGTTAGCATGATTAACAAGTTACTAGTATGTTTCTAACATGATTAGCATGTTGCTAGCATGATTAACAAGTTGCTAGTATGTTTCTAGCATGATTAGCAAGTTGTTAGCATGATTAACAAGTTACTAGTATGTTTCTAACATGATTAGCATGTTGCTAGCATGATTAACAAGTTACTAGTATGTTTCTAGCATGATTAGCATGTTGTTAGCATGATTAACAAGTTGCTAGTATGTTTCTAGCATGATTAGCAAGTTGCTAGCGTGATTAACAAGTTGCTAGTATGTTTCTAGCATGATTAACATGTTGTTAGCATGATTAACAAGTTACTAGTATGTTTCTAACATGATTAGCATGTTGTTAGCATGATTAACAAGTTACTAGTATGTTTCTAGCATGATTAACATGTTGTTAGCATGATTAACAAGTTGCTAGTATGTTTCTAGCATGATTAGCAAGTTGCTAACGTGATTAACAAGTTGCTAGTATGTTTCTAGCATGATTAGCAAGTTGCTAGCGTGATTAACAAGTTACTAGTATGTTTCTAGCATGATTAGCATGTTGCTAGCGTGATTAACAAGTTACTAGTATGTTTCTAGCATGATTAGCGTGTTGTTAGCATGTTTTTAGCATGATTAACAAGTTGCTAGCATGTTTCTAGCATGATTAACGTTAACATGTTTCCAGCATGATTAGCAAGTTGCTAGCATGATTAACAAGTTACTAGTATGTGTCTAGCATGATTAGCATGTTGTTAGCATGATTAACAAGTTGCTAGTATGTTTCTAGCGTGATTAACAAGTTGCTAGCATGTTTCTAGCATGATTAACGTTAACATGTTTCCAGCATGATTAGCAAGTTGCTAGAATGCTTCTAGCATGATTAGCATGTTGCTAGCATGATTAACAAGTTACTAGTATGTTTCTAGCATAATTAGCATGTTGTTAGCATGTTTCTAGCATGATTAACAAGTTGCTAGCATGTTTCTAGCATGATTAACGTTAACATGTTTCCAGCATGATTAGCAAGTTGCTAGAATGTTTCTAGCATGATTAGCATGTTGCTAGCATGATTAACAAGTTACTAGTATGTTTCTGGCATGATTCGCATGTTGCTAGCATGATTAGCACGTTGCCAACATGTTTTAAGCATGAATTTCATGTTGTTAACATGTTTCCAGTGTTTCTAACATGATTAGCATGTTGCTAACATGTTGTTAATATGATTAACATGTTGTTAGCATGTTTATATCATGGTTAGCATATTCCTAGCACGATTAACAAGATGCTAGTGCTTCTACCATGATTAGCATGTTACTAACATGATTCTAGCATCATTAACAAGTTATTAGCATGTTACTAACATGTTGTTAATATGATTAACATGTTGTTAGCATGTTTCTATCATGGTTAGCATATTCCTAGCATGATTAACAAGTTGCTAGTGTTTCTAACATGATTAGCATGTTGCTAACATGATTCTAGCATCATTAACAAGTTATTAGCATGTTACTAACATGTTGTTAATATGATTAACATGTTGTTAGCATGTTTCTATCATGGTTAGCATATTCCTAGCATGATTAACAAGATGCTAGTGCTTCTACCATGATAAGCATGTTGTTAACATGTTTTCAGCATGATTAACAAGTTGTGAGCATGGTTAGTAAGTTGCTAGTGTGTTTCTAACCTGATTAGCATGTTGCTAGCATGATTAACAAGTTGCTAGTGTTTCTAACCTGATTAGCATGTTGCTAGCATGATTAGCAAGTTGCTAGTGTGTTTCTAACCTGATTAGCATGTTGCTAGCATGATTAGCAAGTTGCTAGTGTGTTGCTAACCTGATTAGCATGTTGCGAGCATGATTAACAATTTGCTAGTATGTTTCTAGCATAAGCATGTTGTTAGCCTGTTTCTAACATGATTAACAAGTTGCTAGCATGTTGTCAACATGACTATAGAATCGTTAACAAGTTACTAGCATGATTAGCAAGTTACTGGCACAATTCTGGAATGATTAGCATATTGCTAGCTTGAGATAGATGAGTTTGAATGGATTATAAATCTAGTTGATAGAAGGTGAGTTTGATTGAGTCTCAAGGGATTCTGGGAGTTTTGTCAGTTGGAGTTTGAATAGTGTTGATCATTTGAACATTCCCTCAATGTAAGTCTATGGGATTTCTCCCAGTTTTAATCGTCATTTTTAGGAAAACCGTAAGTCTGATCAGTTAGAAAAGATCCAGCAACTGGAGTCAGATCAGACTGAAGATCTGGCCTGAGTTTGGAGTTTGGAGAGTTAAAGCTCTAGGAGTTAGAGTTGAACATTTTAGTCTCAGAAGAAAAAGAAGAAGAATAAAAAGTTTAAATATCATTTCAGTAAGTTCTCAAGTCAACTTAATCCTCATAAGCCGAGTGAAGACACTATAGTGACCTGACTGCTGTTTCTCTCCCGATCTGTCTTCTGGTTGTAAAACGGCTCGTCCCACTTGTTCTCTGACTGCCAGGCGTACTTCAAAATGGTGCTGAGGATGGCCTCAAAAAGCAGGATGCCCAAGTAGATGATGAGAAATGTGTTCATGGATCTGGAGGAGAGATGGAGAGACGCTGTGGTTATAAAGCAGCGCTGAGGGAAAGCAGTGGAAGTCAAATTGAGAAAGGCATACTTCTCGACTGCGGAGCGCTTTTGGGATTTGCACTTGTAGTTCAGAGCCATCTTGGACTCCATGCCCGTATACACCGCCACACCTGACAATCACAACACTTTCATTGGAAACTTGGCATGTTTTGATTAAGTTTTTTGGGGGGAATAAAGTGCAGTGATAAGCTGTGAAATCAGTTATAGTAAATTTTGGACTGTGAATGCTGTACCAAAGATTTCTTTGGTGTTTTTTAATCTTGCTCCTCGAAGCAGGAGGTTCTCTGGTCCTAAGGGTCTGAAAAGAACAACCAAAAAATATATAAATAAACAAAAAAAAAACCTAACACATAAAATAAATGAGAATACAATACATAAACTAATCATTTTTTACTATATGTATCAGTTTTAGAATATAGGATCAGTCATTTTCTTAATGTTTTTAGTCTTTTCTGCTCCTCAAGGCTGTGTTTATTTGATTTAAAAAAATCTATCTATCCATCCATCTATCCGTCTACCTATCTATCTATCTACCTATCTATCCGTCTATCTATCCGTCTACCTATCTATCCATCTACCTATCTATCCGTCTATCTATCCGTCTACCTATCTATCCGTCTATCTATCCATCTACCTATCTATCCGTCTATCTATCTATCCGTCTACCTATCTATCCGTCTATCTATCTATCTGTCTACCTATCTATCCGTCTATCTATCTATCCGTCTACCTATCTATCCGTCTATCTATCCGTCTACCTATCTATCCTTCTATCTATCTATCCGTCTATCTATCTATCCGTCTACCTATCTATCCGTCTATCTATCCGTCTACCTATCTATCCATCTATCTATCTATCCGTCTACCTATCTATCCGTCTATCTATCTATCCGTCTATCTATCCGTCTATCTATCCGTCTATCTATCTATCCGTCTACCTATCTATCCGTCTATCTATCCATCTACCTATCCGTCTACCTATCTATCCATCTACCTATCTATCCGTCTATCTATCCATCTACCTATCTATCCGTCTATCTATCTATCCGTCTACCTATCTATCCGTCTATCTATCCGTCTACCTATCTATCCGTCTACCTATCTATCTATCTACCTATCTATCCGTCTATCTATCTATCTACCTATCTATCCGTCTATCTATCTACCTATCTATCCGTCTATCTATCCGTCTACCTATCCGTCTACCTATCCGTCTACCTATCTATCCATCTACCTATCTATCCGTCTATCTATCTATCCGTCTATCTATCCGTCTACCTATCTATCCATCTACCTATCTATCCGTCTACCTATCTATCCGTCTATCTATCCATCTACCTATCTATCCGTCTACCTATCTATCCGTCTATCTATCCGTCTACCTATCTATCTATCTACCTATCTATCCATCTACCTATCTATCCGTCTATCTATCTATCCATCTACCTATCTATCCGTCTATCTATCTATCCATCTACCTATCTATCCGTCTATCTATCCATCTACCTATCTATCCATCTACCTATCTATCCGTCTATCTATCTATCCGTCTACCTATCTATCCGTCTATCTATCCGTCTACCTACCTATCTATCCGTCTATCTATCTGTCTACCTATCTATCCGTCTATCTATCTATCTATCTACCTATCTATCCGTCTATCTATCTGTCTACCTATCTATCCGTCTATCTATCTATCTACCTATCTATCCGTCTATCTATCTGTCTACCTATCTATCCGTCTATCTATCTGTCTACCTATCTATCCATCTATCTATCTATCCATCTATCTATCCATCCATCCATCCATCTATCCATCCATCTATCCATCTATCTATCTATTTTTCCATCTGTCTATCTATCTATTTTTCCATGTCTATCTACCTACCTATCCATCTGTCTATCTATCTATCCATTTATTTATCCATCTGTCTATCTATCTATTTATCCATCTGTCTATCTATCTATTTATCCATCTGTCTATCTATCTATCTATCTATCTATCTATCTATCTATCTATCTATCTATCTATCTATCTATCTATCTATCCATCTATCCATCCATCTATCTATCCATCTATCTATCCATCTGTCTATCTATCTATCCATCTATTTATCCATCTGTCTATATATTTTTCCATCTGTCTATCTATCTATCTATCATCTATCTATCTATCCATCTATCTACCTATCCATCTGTCCATCTATCTATCCATCTGTCTATCTATCTGTCTATTTTTCCATCTGTCTATCTGTCTATCTATCTATCTATCTGTCTGTCTGTCTGTCTATCTGTCTGTCTATCTATCTATCTTTCCATCTGTCTATCTATCTACCTACCTATCCATCTGTCTATCTATCTATCCATCTATTTATCCGTCTATCTATCTATTTTCCATCTGTCTATCTATCTATTTATCCGTCTATCTATCTATTTTCCATCTGTCTATCTATCTATCTATCTATCTATCTATCCATCTGTCTGTCTGTCTATCTATCTATCTATCTATCTATCTATCTATCTATCTATCTATCTATCTATCTATCTATCTATCTATCTGTCTGTCTGTCTATCCATCCATCTATATGTCTATCTATCTATCTATCTTTCCATCTGTCTATCTATCTATTTTTCCATCTGTCTATCTATCTACCTACCTATCCATCTGTCTATCTATCTATCCATCCATCTATTTATCCATCTGTCTATCTATCTATCCATCCATCTATTTATCCATCTGTCTATCTATCTATCTATTAGGGTTGTGACGATGAGGAAATTTCCCCACCGGTTAATCGGCACGTGACAACACCGGTAATACCGGTATCACCGTGGGGGTGGGGGTTTGCTGTTTTTTCTGCTTTTAAATAGCTTATAAATGCGTGCGTATTATACTTTCACTTTCAGTTTTGCGAGAATTGGCAATTCGGCGTCAATTGTTTTAATGGACGACAACGAAACTACAAAAAAAAAAAAATTTGGACCCAAAATATTGCCAAACAGGTGCTTTTGGACACTAAATCGTCCGCCATTCTCTTTCTGTAAATTCGACTCCTCGCACAGATCATTAACACGGCCAATTCACCATCAGCAATCACACTCCGTATCCAAGCACTACAAGAGAATCCCTTTAAATAGCCAAGCAGTCTTACCTTCATCATCTCTTGTTTTCAGCATCCCTCTCCCTGGCCAGGGGGAGTGCCCCGTGCTCGGCCAAACATGCTTAACTTTACGCTGTTTATTATATGTAAGCGCGAACTCCTCACGTGATAAATGAAATATGACGCATTGTAGCTATGTTCAGTTTTTAATTATATTGCATGCTCTCGTCTTAAGTAAATTATTTAGAATAATATTTTCCATTCAATTCAAATAAATATTTAATAAAAAAACGAATACTATCTATCTATCCATCTATTTATCCATATGTCTATCTATCTATCTTTCCATCTGTCTATCTGTCTATCTATCTATCTTTCCATCTGTCTATCTTTCCATCTGTCTATCTTTCCATCTGTCTATCTTTCCATCTGTCTATCTATCTATCTATCTATCTATCTATCTATCTATCTATCTATCTATCTATCTATCTATCTATCTATCTATCTATCTGTCTATCTATCTGTCTATCTATCTATCTGTCTATCTGTCTATCTGTCTATCTATCTGTCTATCCGTCTATCCGTCAAGACAAACTTTATCTAGTTACTTTTGAACATTGATAATAAATGATCATATTAGAATGACTTCTGAAGAATCATGTGACACTGAAGACTGGAGTAATGATGCTGAAAATGCAGCACTGCATCACAGAAATAAATTACATTTTAAAGTATAATGAAATAGAAAACCACTATCATAAATTGCAATAATATTTCACAATATTAAATTTTTTTTTCTGTATTTTTAATCAAATGAACACAGTGTTGATGAGCAGTAAAGTCTCCTTTAAAAAGCATTAAAAATCTTCCTGATCCCAAACTTGAATATATTCAAAACCGTATTAATCTCAGAGTTGAAGCTGGTCTCACCTGACTATCTCCTCTCCATGTTGAGTTACTGTTATTCTCCCGACAAACCTGAGAAGAGAGAGCATGCTGCGTCAGGACTTCCACAACTGAGAATAGCATCAATCGACTGTGGTTGAGCAGCATTGTGAAGTACCTGTATAAGTCTGCCTCCGGCTGCTGGCACTCCACCACCGCCTGCAATGACTCCAGCCGTGACACCGACTGCGACACCGCCGTTTCTGGCACCGAATAGTGCGTCTGCACATCAGCAGAGAGAACACATAATATAATAATAATAATAATATAAAATATCTCAATAAATACTTAATATTTAGATATTAGCCAAATAGCTATGGTAAATTTGTGATTTTTTTCATCATAGAGCAGTTCTTGTTGAAATGGTAATGACCAAAAAAAAAAAAAAAAATAATAATAATAATGCTAGGATCTTGTTAATCATGCTAGAAACATGCTAGCAACATGCTAATCATGCTTGAAACCAAGTGTGCAGTACAAGTCCTGAAAAGTGAAGCCAAAACATTTCGATCGCCCCCCGGTGGCTGGCTGCAGTATAGGTTATAAACCCCGCCCTCTCAATGTAATTGTCAGGTTTCAGTCTGTTTCTGTTCTGTTTTCCCAGTGTTTTTTCCCCCTATGTTTCTAGTTTATATGGTTTAATCCTTGTTCTTCCCCTTTTGGTTTTGTCCTTTTGGTTTTGTCTTGCCCATATTTGTATTTCCCCCTCGTTAGCCTTGTTAGCTTGTTTGTAACCACGCCCTGTCTTCAGAGTATTTAAGTCTGTGTCTGCTCACTACCCCTTGTCCGTCTTTAATGTTACATGTGCTCATTTCTTGCTCCCGGTTTTTGTTTGTTTGTATCATTTTCAAGTGTTTTTGTTTAATAAACTGTATTTATTCATTTACTCCGGTTCTCCTCCTCCATCTCCACTCGTCAACCCGCCTGATTGTGACAGTAATCTAATGGGACGTGAGCCAAACTAAATAATCAAATTACACTTCAAATATTTTTTTCCAAAGATGGTTTCCATCATGTAAGGTAGTTCTTATAATGCTGGTTCATGTTCAGATGTCCGTTTTTCTAATAAGTTCGCTTTTAGGTAGTTATTTAATGCTATAAAAACGGGGTGTGGTGTCATGATTGTGATCGTGCAATTGGGTCTGCGGGAGTTTGGGCGGGATTTTGATACCGCGGCTCCACCTCACGACACTACTGCGCAGACTCTGGCTCCAAACGAATCTCTACTGCGCAGACTCTGGCTCCAAACGAATCTCTACTGCGCAGACTCTGGCTCCAAACGAATCTCTACTGCGCAGACTCTGGCTCCAAACGAATCTCTACTGCGCAGACTCTGGCTCCAAACGAATCTCTACTACGCAGAATCTGGCTCCAAACGAATCTCTACTGCGCAGACTCTGGCGCCAAACGAATCTCTACTGCGCAGACTCTGGCGCCAAACGAATCTCTACTGCGCAGAATCTGGCTCCAAACGAATCTCTACTGCGCAGACTCTGGCGCCAAACGAATCTCTACTGCGCAGAATCTGGCTCCAAACGAATCTCTACTGCGCAGACTCTGGCTCCAAACGAATCTCTACTGCGCAGACTCTGGCTCCAAACGAATCTCTACTGCGCAGACTCTGGCTCCAAACGAATCTCTACTGCGCAGACTCTGGCTCCAAACGAATCTCTACTGCGCAGACTCTGGCTCCAAACGAATCTCTACTACGCAGACTCTGGCTCCAAACGAATCTCTACTACGCAGAATCTGGCTCCAAACGAATCTCTACTACGCAGAATCTGGCTCCAAACGAATCTCTACTGCGCAGACTCTGGCTCCAAACGAATCTCTACTGCGCAGACTCTGGCTCCAAACGAATCTCTACTGCGCAGAATCTGGCTCCAAACGAATCTCTACTACGCAGAATCTGGCTCCAAACGAATCTCTACTGCGCAGACTCTGGCTCCAAACGAATCTCTACTGCGCAGACTCTGGCTCCAAACGAATCTCTACTGCGCAGACTCTGGCTCCAAACAAATCTCTACTGCGCAGACTCTGGCTCCAAACGAATCTCTACTGCGCAGACTCTGGCTCCAAACGAATCTCTACTGCGCAGACTCTGGCTCCAAACGAATCTCTACTGCGCAGACTCTGGCTCCAAACGAATCTCTACTACGCAGACTCTGGCTCCAAACGAATCTCTACTACGCAGACTCTGGCTCCAAACGAATCTCTACTACGCAGACTCTGGCTCCAAACGAATCTCTACTACGCAGACTCTGGCTCCAAACGAATCTCTACTACGCAGAATCTGGCTCCAAACGAATCTCTACTGCGCAGACTCTGGCTCCAAACGAATCTCTACTGCGCAGACTCTGGCGCCAAACGAATCTCTACTGCGCAGAATCTGGCTCCAAACGAATCTCTACTGCGCAGACTCTGGCTCCAAACGAATCTCTACTGCGCAGACTCTGGCTCCAAACGAATCTCTACTGCGCAGACTCTGGCGCCAAACGAATCTCTACTGCGCAGACTCTGGCGCCAAACGAATCTCTACTGCGCAGACTCTGGCTCCAAACGAATCTCTACTGCGCAGACTCTGGCTCCAAACGAATCTCTACTGCGCAGACTCTGGCTCCAAACGAATCTCTACTGCGCAGACTCTGGCTCCAAACGAATCTCTACTGCGCAGACTCTGGCTCCAAACGAATCTCTACTGCGCAGACTCTGGCTCCAAACGAATCTCTACTGCGCAGACTCTGGCTCCAAACGAATCTCTACTGCGCAGACTCTGGCTCCAAACGAATCTCTACTGCGCAGACTCTGGCTCCAAACGAATCTCTACTGCGCAGACTCTGGCTCCAAACGAATCTCTACTGCGCAGACTCTGGCTCCAAACGAATCTCTACTGCGCAGACTCTGGCTCCAAACGAATCTCTACTGCGCAGACTCTGGCTCCAAACGAATCTCTACTGCGCAGACTCTGGCTCCAAACGAATCTCTACTGCGCAGACTCTGGCTCCAAACGAATCTCTACTGCGCAGAATCTGGCTCCAAACGAATCTCTACTACGCAGAATCTGGCTCCAAACGAATCTCTACTACGCAGAATCTGGCTCCAAACGAATCTCTACTGCGCAGACTCTGGCTCCAAACAAATCTCTACTGCGCAGACTCTGGCTCCAAACGAATCTCTACTGCGCAGACTCTGGCGCCAAACGAATCTCTACTGCGCAGACTCTGGCGCCAAACGAATCTCTACTGCGCAGACTCTGGCGCCAAACGAATCTCTACTGCGCAGACTCTGGCGCCAAACGAATCTCTACTGCGCAGACTCTGGCGCCAAACGAATCTCTACTGCGCAGACTCTGGCGCCAAACGAATCTCTACTGCGCAGACTCTGGCGCCAAACGAATCTCTACTGCGCAGACTCTGGCGCCAAACGAATCTCTACTGCGCAGACTCTGGCGCCAAACGAATCTCTACTGCGCAGACTCTGGCGCCAAACGAATCTCTACTGCGCAGACTCTGGCGCCAAACGAATCTCTACTGCGCAGACTCTGGCGCCAAACGAATCTCTACTGCGCAGACTCTGGCGCCAAACGAATCTCTACTGCGCAGACTCTGGCTCCAAACGAATCTCTACTGCGCAGACTCTGGCTCCAAACGAATCTCTACTGCGCAGACTCTGGCTCCAAACGAATCTCTACTGCGCAGACTCTGGCTCCAAACGAATCTCTACTGCGCAGACTCTGGCTCCAAACGAATCTCTACTGCGCAGACTCTGGCTCCAAACGAATCTCTACTGCGCAGACTCTGGCTCCAAACGAATCTCTACTGCGCAGACTCTGGCTCCAAACGAATCTCTACTGCGCAGACTCTGGCTCCAAACGAATCTCTACTGCGCAGACTCTGGCTCCAAACGAATCTCTACTGCGCAGACTCTGGCTCCAAACGAATCTCTACTGCGCAGACTCTGGCTCCAAACGAATCTCTACTGCGCAGACTCTGGCTCCAAACGAATCTCTACTGCGCAGACTCTGGCTCCAAACGAATCTCTACTGCGCAGACTCTGGCTCCAAACGAATCTCTACTGCGCAGAATCTGGCTCCAAACGAATCTCTACTACGCAGAATCTGGCTCCAAACGAATCTCTACTACGCAGAATCTGGCTCCAAACGAATCTCTACTGCGCAGACTCTGGCTCCAAACGAATCTCTACTACGCAGAATCTGGCTCCAAACGAATCTCTACTGCGCAGACTCTGGCTCCAAACGAATCTCTACTGCGCAGACTCTGGCTCCAAACGAATCTCTACTGCGCAGACTCTGGCTCCAAACGAATCTCTACTGCACAGACTCTGGCTCCAAACGAATCTCTACTGCGCAGACTCTGGCTCCAAACAAATCTCTACTGCGCAGAATCTGGCTCCAAATGAAGTGATTTACCCCAAGATGGCAGCGGCCATATTGAGATGTATTGGCTTCACTTTCCTATAGTGGACTGAAGCGGAGATGCGTCGTCCATCTTTTTTTACAGTCTATGCTTGAAACTTGCTAATCACGCTAGAAACATATTAAACATGCTAGAAACTTGCTAATCATGCTAGAAAAATACTAAACATGCTAGAAAATGTTAGAATCATGCTAACTACATTCTAATCATGCTAGCAACACGCTAATCATCTAATCTATCTATATGAAGTTCAAAACGTTCAGCTTTTACAGCTGCTTTAATCTTTCAAGCTGGGCTCTCAAGTCAACCTAAAGTTTGTCTTGACACTAAGTTTAGTTCAGTACACAAAAAGTGCTTTGAGATGGACATCGCTGAGCGTAACAACAACCTGCGGTTCAATAAGCGAGTCACATGTGGATTCAGTGAGACGCTATCGTTTATGAGCAGAGAAAACAGACCTTCAAGTTGGTCTCTCCGTCCAGACTGGCAGTGGTGATGTGGCACGTCCCCTCGGCTCGATCCGACGACAACAGCACCAGATCTGCAGGAAACGTCTCATCTTTGGCTACTCTCACAATATCACCTACCTGCGAGAACAAGTGAGGAATTGCTGAAACAGCGCATTGTAACAAGTCACTGTATTTATTAAGTTATCAGCAGGGATATGGAAGTGTGTTTTTATTATTTGAAGACATCTGGCACGATTAACCAAGGGATCCCCCAGTGCCGCTGGCTGAGACTCACTCTGATATTCTTGGATCGGGTTTGGACCAGACTGCCGCTGCGCACCACAAACACAGGTGCTCCGTTCACTTCGTTGTCAGCTTTGTGCCGCAGCCAGTCTTCATATCCCTGGATTTGTGAGTGGGATTATGACAACTGGTTATCCTCCAGTCAAACTGGCACATGATACAGGAACACGAGCTGCCAAAAACGCTCAAACACTCACCTGTTTGATGGCAGTTACTGTGATGACAAAAAACAGGGGAAGTCCACTAGTTATAGGGGAAGTGGGTGTGTCTATCATTAACTGTAGGGGAGAGACAAAGGATCTGGTTAGAAATGGTCACATGTTTTATATCTCTGCACCTTTTCCCAAAAATCCAGTCATTTCAGTAGGAATCCATTCGATTGTTAATTCAGAGTCTAATATAATGTGTTCGTTCAGCTGGATGACCCATCCAGAGATTGTTGTTGTGTTGTATTTAAACACAGCCGAGGTGTTTGTAGTGAACATAACCTTTACTTACAGGAACTGTTTCCAACACTGACGTCACTCAACCTGTTTTATAGTTTCAAGTCAAGGATCTAGAGCTAAAATAGTCTCAGGATATATTTACAAAACATGATCCACAAATGCGCAAAGCAATTTACATTAGCAGCCATTCTCGAACTCATTAGCGAGCTTAAATTTTGTGAATGTGAATATGAATATGATTATGAGTTTGTGATCTGCTGTTGCAAATGCAAATGTGAATTCAGCTTTCAAGCTGGAACCACCAAACTCAGCCCAGCCACCAAACTGATCTCACTTAGTGTGCTCTATCTTTTCAGACTGATCCGACTTATATTTCTCATAAAATGTAGATTCAAAATCATAAAAATCCCATAGACTTACATTGACAGAATGTTCAAATGAGCCAACACTATTCAAACTCCAACTGTCAAAATTAAAACTTAAACTCCCAGATCCCTTTGAGGCTAAGGCCTCATTCAGACTGTCAGCCCAAATCCGATTTGTATGCAAATCCGATTGATCATATATAGGTAGTCTGAACAGCAATGAACTACATGAAATCTGATTTGGTCAAATCCGTTTTGAGCTACATTCGTAAGTGGTTTGGAATCCTTTTCAAATCAGATTTCTGGAAATCCGTTTCAGTCTGACCGGTCAGATCAGATTTGGCGAAGATTTTTCATGTTTTCACACCATGTAAAACGTAAACACGTCAAACGTTTTTTTTTTGTGGAAAACATAACAAACGTCTTTGCAGAAACAAGCTTGTGTTACACTCCCTTGGGTCTGCAGCAACACGCTTGATGTTGGGATAAACCATTCTCGATATAATAAAAATGCAAACAAACAGACACACAGAGATTTCTGCCTTTATTAGAGAGAGGATTATGTTCAGCTCTCTCACTCCGAAGCTTCGAATATTCAGTGTTGATTACTACCGAAGCTCAAAAGATGGTATTCGGACCAGCCCTACAAGTTAGCATGTTGCTGTCACAGTTAGCAAGTTGCTAGCATGTTTCTAGCATGATTAACAAACTGCTAGCATGTTTCTAGCATGATTAACAATCTGTGACACTACATTCCTTTGGGTCCGCAGCAGGGTTGGGGTCAATTCAGGAATGAACTCAACAATTCCAATTCAAAGAAGGAGATGGAACTGGAATTGGAATTGAACAACAATTACAGGAAACAGAGTTGGAATTGAATTGGAATTACAGGAAGTGGAATTCAATTCAGGGAAATTCCACTGAATTCCGTTTATTGCTGTTTCTGAGCATTTATTTGTGATTGCATTTAGAGGCATACATTTGAACTTTATTTATGATGCTTTACAAATACCAAGAAATGTATGAAATAGAGTTGATCAAATGCAAGTAAATAAAAATGAGAACTGTACATTATGAAGTAATAATTGAATGACAGTGGTGATAAGTTTCTGGATGTACTATACATTCAATATATGATTGCCACATAATATATGTCTCAACTCACAAAAAATGAGTCATGTTCATTCATGCATTTCATTGACTTTTTATTGCATCGAATTATCATCGTTTCCTGAAATTTGGCATGTGAAATGATCATGCTTAACATACTAAACATACAGTACTTTGTATTTCTTTTATATGTTTGTTGTTTATGTGATTTACAATATTTAATGTACTATAAACTATTAAGCAAATCAAGTCAAATTATTTTATTTAGCAACTGAAGTGGAATTCAGTGGAATTTATTTGACTTCAATTCTGTTTCCTGACATTCCAATTCCATTTCCTGTCAGCTGCATGCAATTCCAATTCCATTCCAGGAAGTGAATTGGAATTTACTATTCATTCTCAATTCAATTCATGAATGGCCCCAGCCCTGCTACCTACACTCTATTCAAGTTGTGCAAGGAAGATGAGTTTGTCCACATTTTCAGGTAAAAGGGAACTTTGGGTCTTATTTACAACGTAGCACTCTGACGGAGTTGAGAGCTCTCTCTTATTACAATAATGCACTCTTGAAATAACGCCAAAACCTGCCTCAAATAAACTACGAAAATGATAATACTGTACAAGCTACAATCCACTTCTTATTGGTTAAAAATGAACCAAAAAAATCTTGTGTTGTCTTGTGGATCGGCGCCTATGATAGCAGTCACCGTTTTGCTTCCAGCATGCAAGTGGGCCCGACTGTACTTTAGTAGAATCTCTCAAATATTGCTCCATCTTTCTTTTGCATCCCTGTGTCAGTGGCGTGGCAGTCTCCTCTTCTCTATTAATATTCAAGCGCGAATGAGAACCGTTTCGCGGAAGATGCCAGGTGTTTGGAAAAAAAAAAAAAAAAAGAATATTCAAATCTCAAAATTTAAAATTGAATGCCAACCCGAACGAATATTCGATATTTTGGTACAGCACTATTAACTTGTTAATAATGCTAGAAACATGCTAATCTATCTATATAAAGTTCAACACTTTTACAGCTGCTTTAAACTTTCAAGCTAGGCTTTCTCAAGCCAACCTAACGTTTGTCTTGACAAACTTTTTTTTTTTTCAATCTAGTTTCGCTTTCAAAGCACATCAGCATCGCACACTCAGCTGAGAGCTGGGAAACACGAGGACGACCTGTCCTTACCTGAACCAAGAAGATGATGAGAAAATAAAAATTGGCGATTCTTCTGAACTGCTCAAACAAATTCTTGGGGATGAAGTTCCATATGGTGTACTACAAAAGGAAAAACAAAACAGTGGAGGATTTTACTGGCAAATTCTCAACAGGAGCAGGGAAACACGCACACGTGAGTCACGTGATGGTAGGGCTTTTTCACGTTGAAGCTTTCAGAAGCACCTGCTCTTACCTTGGAGGAAATGATCCTGTTGTCCGCAAACCTCTGAGGGATATAATGGCCATGCTGTGGGAACTTGTTTGCTATGTACACTGTGCGTGTGTCACTCTGATGGGGAGGGTCGAAGCCCTGCAAGAGATGAGGAGAGACATCAACAGCTGTGGTTAAATATTTCACCTACAGCCACAGATAATATAATACTAGCCACACGAGAAACTGTGGGAGAATTGTATAGGCCATATGGAAAACGCTACACTGAAGAAGCGGAGAGAGCCTGATGGGAAGGCATAACGCTCTGCCAAAGTCATTATTAATTCAGTTAGAGAGAAGCCAACAATTCATTACGGGAGGCACTTTCACAGCACACGAGAACTAAATCACTTACTATTGAACTCCTTTTGCTTTCTGACTCCCTCGTTGGTCTGTGGGCCAGACGCACATACTCTATGAGACTCTCTCTTTATGAGCCGGATTCACAATAATATTTTGTTTCTAATTCTCTTTGTAAGAATGTTCTTAATCACAATTCTTGACAAATTCTATTTTCTTAACATCCGTTTTTAAAAAGAAAGAATAAAAGAGGTTTTTGATATGATTGTATGCTGGTTTCTCTTGAAGACTTGCTGATCAACTTAAGGTGAACTATTTTGCTTAGAACAAGCAAAATAATCTGCCAATGGGGTAAGAAAAATAGTTATCACCTTACTTACCCAGTTGATTGATTACATTAATAAATGCAAACATTTTTTGTATTACAAGTTTTCTAAAATGTTAAGTTTAAATATGCAAATGATCATTATTTAATGAAATATGTGCTAATTTGCATACATTTCTAGTACAAAGATCTAAAAAAAAAAAAACTTAGAACAGACAGGAAACACTACATTTTTTTTATACCACTTTTGGTATAAAATCAAGCAAATTATATATGAACAAATCCCTCTGTAAAAACCTTCAGGATATAGACAGGAATACAAATGTAAAGTTTGGTGTGTGTAAGTGCTACTGAAGTGGAGATTTAAGGCTCAGTGTAGGAGAATAAAACTCAGAGCCTTTAAAAATATGCATTGTAATTTGAATCTATTGACACAATTGATAAAGTGCTAAAGTGCTATAAAAGAAACACTTAACAGTGTTTTTTTTTTTTTTAGATGTTTTCTTTCCACTAGTCTGAAAAAACACTTTATGAAAAACCAAAAAACCCAAAATCTCAAACTTGATGGGTGCATGAATAGATACCCTTAATGGAAAAACATTGCAAATGTCATATTTTGCAGAATACCATAATAATCATAAGCATGCATGGGCAAATGTGACCCTGGACCACAAAACCAGTCTTAAGTCGCTGGGGTATATTTGTAGCAATAGCCAAACATACATTGTATGGGTCAAAATTATTGATTTTTATTTTATGCCAAAAATCATTAGGAAATTAAGTAAAGATCATGTTACATTAAGATTTTTTGTAAAATTCCTACTGTAAACTTATCAAAATGTAATTTTTGATTAGTAATATGCATTGTTAAGAACTTAATTTGGACAACTTTAAAGGTGATTTTCTCAGTATTTTGATTTTTTTGCACCCTCAGATTTCAGATTTTCAAATAGATGTATCTCGGCCAAATATTGTCCTATCCTAACAAACCATACATCAATAGAAAGCTTATTTATTGAGCTTTCATATGATGTATATATCTCAGTTTTGTCAAATTTAACCTCATGACTGGTTTTGTGGTCCAGGGTCACAAATGATAAAATTTGTCATATCAGAGAATATTGATAATTATCACAAAAAATGGTCAAGTTTTGACATTTTTAATGCTTTCAAACTTAAAGGCAAGTTCAAGTTTTGTTTTGTTTTTTGCAATTTGAAGTAAAATAATGTTCTAGTCTGTTTGCTTAAAACAGAAATTATCTAATTTCTGCATGTTCTAAAGATTACAATTGTTTCATAAAACAGGTTTGTGTTCCCTGACTTCTATAAAAAAATATAATAACCTAAAAAATAATAAAATATAAAAAAATAAATAAAATTTACCTTTACAGGGTAAACTAGGACTCTACTTTTATTACCAATTAACTAGGGATGTAACAATATCAAAATCTAACGATACGATAATATCACAACATGAAGTCCATGATACAATATTATTGCAATATATATATATATAAAAAAAGAATACTTGGAGAAAAAAAATTGAAATTTTGTACTTTAAAGATAAATTCTTCTATGTAATGCATTTTGAAAGTTCAAAATTAAGAGCTCCAACCCATGTTCTTAACTAAGAAAACTTAAGTCAGAAGAAACTTGCACCTGAACTTTAAAGGGGACTGTTTCTTGGTGGAAAACTCCAGCTTCAGTGAAAACAGGCTTACAAAAAGGCATCTCACTAAAAATCTAGTGAAATGTTGCAAAAATAACAACTGGTGGCCGATGCATTGCGATAAACAAGTTCACTGCATTCTCTGTGAACCGGATCTTAAGCTGATCGGCTGAACAAAGTGCGCGCTTTGTTTTAAAATGTGCAGCGAAAACAGACTTGAAGTTAATTTGACAGATACTGTGCCAAATGGCCCAAAACACAACTTCAAAAACCTTTTTATGTAAGAATAAGAAGTTTAAAAATATTCTAAAAACTACACTTTTTGCCCAGAATACCTATCGTTTCATATCGTCATGTGACCACAATAATACAGAGACAGTTTTGATATCCATTAACCATTGGTCATCTATAGTATCAAACAATTAGACTGTGATAACCAAATGTAAAAACACACGATGCCATGGTGCAGTTAGTGTTACTACAGTAAATCCATGGTAAATGCATTAAAAGGCCGTTTTCATGTTTATCAGCGCTGTTTCATCTGACTTTAAACTAAATCAGAGACATTTGTGTTCTTCACCGAATTGAAAAGCTTCTCGCTGATCTGATTTGAAACAACCCAATAAATTCACTGAACCTTTAGGGATTCTTTAATTATCTTAACTTTAAGTGGTTATTTACAGTAATAACACAAATTTCAGGAAATAAATTTTTCCCAAAGTTTTGCCTTCAGAACAATCCTAAAAATACAGCAATTTCAATATCCACAGCTGAGAATTTCATCTTCATGTGAAAGTTTCCCACATCAATTTAGCTCATGTTCACGTTGGTTGCATTGTTGACCAACAGGAAGATGCTTGGTTTGAGAGTGACTTCCGTGTGAACTGTGCTTCAAGAATCTGTTTTTTTTTTTTTTAATACAAAATATCACTGAGATTCTGCTGATGCACAAATGCAACTACACCTTAAAGAAAGAAGAAAAAAACATTCTTAAATGTTTTTGGGAGTACTAAATATCCCTAACTTTATTCTTAAAATTAAAAAAATAAAACAACTAACAGTAATTTAATTCCTAATAACCCTTCGTAAATCCAGTCCCAGATTCCTGGAGCGGTTGAGAATTTCCTCTTAGTTCACTTTCAGGATAAAAATTTACAGAATATAGCTGCTAGCAGCAATTACCGGGGTTCGAGCATTTAAGGCCTTTATGGCTTCTATGCTGTTAGGGTGAAGGCCAACATGAAATAAATGGCTGACACCAGAACACATCCATGATGGAGAATATGATTTTATTGACTTTGAGTTTAAACCTAGGACTAGTTCACCAAAGTGTGTTTTTCAAATAATCTCAAATATTAAAAGAACAGTTTGATTGACAACAGTGGTCCTAGAGGCAAAGTTGTTCAGAATGAGGAGATCTATCATATGATATGAATATATAGTGTATGTGTCAATATATGGACATTTTATAGCGATTTTAGGTATTTTTTCAATAGAAATAAGTTTTGGACACCTTTTTAACTGTTATAGCGCCACCTATGGTCCGATCTTCATGAAACTTTGCATGCTTGTTAAGAGTCATCTGGTACATGTTTTCACCAATTTTCGTAAAGTTTTGAATTTTTGTTAAGGTTCTATTGGTTTTTGGGTATATGTGTTGACACCCTTTTTTTAAAATGACCCCATTATAGCCAACCAAATGAAAAAAATTCTAAATTTTTTGTGGTTTGTTGATCTAGAGAGTCCAGAGAACTGCACCGACTCTTGATCAAGATTGGGTGAAAAACCTAAGACTAGTTCGCAAAAGTATGTTTTTAACATAAGTGATAATAATTCATGAACAATTTGATTGACAACAGTGGTCCTAGAGGCAAAGTTGTTCAGAATGAGGAGATCTATCATATGATATGAAGATATAGTATATATGTGACTATATGAACGTTTTATAACGTTTTTGACACCTTTTTAACTGTTATAGCGCCACCTATGGTCCGATCTTCATGAAACTTTGCATGCCTGTTAAGAGTCATCTGGTATATGTTTTCACCAATTTTCGTAAAGTTTTGAATTTTTGTTAAGGTTCTATTGGTTTTTGGGTATATGTGTTGACACCCTTTTTTTAAAATGACCCCATTATAGCCAACCAAAAGAAAAAAAAATTCTAAATTTTTTGTGGTTTGTTGATCTAGAGAGTCCAGAGAACTGCACCGACTCTTGATCAAGATTGGGTGAAAAACCTAGGACTAGTTCGCAAAAGTATGTTTTTAACATAAGTGATGATAATTCATGAACGATTTGATTGACAACAGTGGTCCTAGAGGCAAAGTTGTTCAGAATGAGGAGATCTATCATATGATATGAATATATAGTGTATGTGTCAATATATGGACATTTTATAGCGATTTTAGCTATTTTTTCAATAGAAATAAGTTTTGGACACCTTTTTAACTGTTATAGCGCTACCTATGGTCCGATCTTCATGAAACTTTGCATGCTTGTTAAGAGTCATCTGGTACATGTTTTCACCAATTTTCGTAAAGTTTTGAATTTTTGTCAAGGTTCTATTGGTTTTTGGGTATATGTGTTGACACCCTTTTTTTAAAATGACCCCATTATAGCCAACCAAAAGAAAAAAAATTCTAAATTTTTTGTGGTTTGTTGATCTAGAGAGTCCAGAGAACTGCACCGACTCTTGATCAAGATTGGGTGAAAAACCTAGGACTAGTTCGCAAAAGTATGTTTTTAACATAAGTGATAATAATTCATGAACGATTTGATTGACAACAGTGGTCCTAGAGGCAAAGTTGTTCAGAATGAGGAGATCTATCATATGATATGAAGATATATGTGACTATATGAACGTTTTATAACGTTTTTGACACCTTTTTAACTGTTATAGCGCCACCTATGGTCCGATCTTCATGAAACTTTGCATGCCTGTTAAGAGTCATCTGGTACATGTTTTCACCAATTTTCGTAAAGTTTTGAATTTTTGTTAAGGTTCTATTGGTTTTTGGGTATATGTGTTGACACCCTTTTTTTTAAAATGACCCCATTATAGCCAACCAAAAGAAAAAAAATTCTAAATTTTTTGTGGTTTGTTGATCTAGAGAGTCCAGAGAACTGCACCGACTCTTGATCAAGATTGGGTGAAAAACCTAGGACTAGTTCGCAAAAGTATGTTTTAACATAAGTGATAATAATTCATGAACGATTTGATTGACAACAGTGGTCCTAGAGGCAAAGTTGTTCAGAATGAGGAGATCTATCATATGATATGAAGATATAGTATATGTGACTATATGAATGTTTTATAACGTTTTTGACACCTTTTTAACTGTTATAGCGCTACCTATGGTCCAATCTTCATGAAACTTTGCATGCCTGTTAAGAGTCATCTGGTACATGTTCTCACCAATTTTCGTGAAGTTTTGAGTTTTTGTTTAGGTTGTATAGGCTTTTAGGTATGTGTGACCACACCCCTTTTTAAATGACCCCGTTATAGCCAATTCAACATTTTCTTTGATAATTATTGATCTAGAGAGTCCAGATTGAGTGAAAAACCTAGGGCTAGTTCACAAAATTATGTTTTTAACATAACAGAATAATTCATGAACGATTTGATCGACAGCAATGGTTCTTGAGGCAAAATTGTTCAGAATGAAGAGATCTATCATATGATATGAAGATATAGTGTATATGTGAATATATGGAAGTTTCATAGCGATTTTAGTTCTTTTTTCAATAGAAATACGTTTTCGACACCTTTTGAACTGTTATAGCGCCACCTAGGGTCTGACCTCCATGAAACTTTGCATGCTTGTTAAGAGTCATCTGTCACATGTTTTCACCAATTTTTGTAAAGTTTTTGTTTAGGTTTTATAGGCTTGTGGGTATGTGTGACCACGTCCCCTTTTAAATAACCCCATTATAGCCAACCAAAAGGAAAAAAAATCAACATTTTTGACAATTATTGATCTAGAGAGTCCAGATTGAGTGAAAAACCTAGGACTAGTTCGCAAAAGTATGTTTTTAACATAATTGAGAATAATTCATGAACGATATGATTGACAGCAATGGTTCTTGAGGCAAAGTTGTTCAGCATGAGATCTATCAAAGTTTGAAGTCCAAAATGTAGTTTAAACTCAGCTTCAAAGGGCTCTAAACGATCCCAGCCGAGAAAGAAGGGTCTTATCTAGCGAAACGATCGGTTATTTTCTAAATCAATTGACTGGGATCGTTTAGAGCCTTTTGAAGCTGCTTTTAAACTGCATTTTGTAAGTTCAAACTTAGGGGCAGCATTGAAGTCCACTATATGGAGATAATTCCTGAAAGGTTCTCCTCAAAAAACATTTCTTTACGACTGAAGAAAGACAGACATGAACATCTTGGATGACAAGGGGTGAGTACTATATCTGTACATTTTTGTGCTGGAAGTAAACTTATCCTTTAAAGGAGAACTCCGGTGTGATTTTGACCTAAAGTGTATTGAATCATGATACCGAGTGTAAACGTACCTTGCATATCTCATCTCGTCTTGTCCACTGCTGTCCGAAATCTGGGGTCAGTTAGCCGATGCTCACAACAGCTTGTCAATGAAAGTCAATCGGGCATCGAAGGAGCCATGTAAATAAATCACTGTTTTACGCCATTTACGAGGCACAAAGTAGCTCCACACTTCATTGGTAGACTTCCAAGGGCCTTGACATTTAAAACGAGACATTGAGAACTTAGAAAAAGCACCGGTAGTTATTTACAAGTAGATTTATACAGACAGTAACCGCAAGAAGTTTAGCGGCCGCCGCCATCTTAAATGTAGTCACGATAAGTCGAGTGTCGAGCACCAAGGAAACTACAACCTGATACGTTGATAAGCTGATAAATTCCTTGGTGCTCGACACTCGACTTATCGTGACTACATTTAAGATGGCGGCGGCCGCTAAACTTCTTGCGGTTACTGTCTGTATAAATCTACTTGTAAATAAACTACCGGTGCTTTTTCTAAGTTCTCAATGTCTCGTTTTAAATGTCAGGGCCCTTGGAAGTCTACCAATGAAGTGTGGAGCTACTTTGTGCCTCGTAAATGGCGTAAAACAGTGATTTATTTACATGGCTCCTTCGATGCCCGATTGACTTTCATTGACAAGCTGTTGTGAGCATCGGCTAACTGACCCCAGATTTCGGACAGCAGTGGACAAGACGAGATGAGATATGCAAGGTACGTTTACACTCGGTATCATGATTCAATACACTTTAGGTCAAAATCACACCGGAGTTCTCCTTTAACAGCATGCAATGGCATTGGTTTGTGGAACATGTGACGACTCTTTGCATAGACACAAACTCTCAGTCCACCTCTTTATGCAAATGTTTCTCCAGCTGCACACTGGAAATATTCTCTCCAGCTCTAAACCTAGAGTCTCTGACAGATGGTGTCTGTACTGAGCGTCTTCTGGCCAGAGGAGGCTGGGAAATCTCCTTCCTGTATGTTACACAGCCACGTCACCCGACCCCATTGGCAACACATGCGTTCAATTACAGTCTGAATCCTTTGACTGAACCTTTGTGTGTTTCCGTCCCATTTCCCCTCTGCACTTTCCAAGACGCTGGAAGTCATTCTGTGTGCCAACATGAACATCTTGTGCTACTTCATTCAAAACTGATGCCACAGTGCTGTGATTACCAATCCATGTTAACTGATTCCTAGATTAATGTTTAACGAATAGAGCGAGAAAATGTTTGAGGGGAGTAAAAAAAAAACCTCCAAGCTGCTTTGTAGTCTACAATCACGTTAAATTGGGGTCCCTACTTAGCATTATGCATTCTGTCATGAAGTAGGCCAAAACAACTTAACAAAAACAATAGGGTCATTCCGTGTCAACTCAACCAGAGGTCCCCAGCTCAAATTTTTGATTTTGCTAATATTTATTTTGAAGAAAGACAGACATGTATAGTTATGAAAGCCAAAATATTAAATGTCATGGATGAATATTTACTGAGTAATCCAGTATTTTGTAGAGGGAGGTCATGGCAAGTTACAGGGGGGTAAAATGACTTCAGAAAGATGGCAGCATCATTATCTTATTTTTACACAGAGATCAGTAGTTGTATTAGTCAAATCTGTTGACTTTAGCTATCTTTGTTGCATTATGTGCCAATGGTGACCATTCAGAAATTGGGAAACAGCACTTTTCAAGTTTTTCTCCAAAGTTTGCAAGCCTGTAACTCAAGATGTATTAAAGATATATGTATGTTCCTTTAGATAATGTTTCTTAACAAACTTTGCTTTTTGCATCTTTATTTTTAATGCTCTATGAGATTTAGTTCCAGAGATATTGGAATTTCAATATGGCTCCAGGAGTGAATCATTAAAATGTACACATTTTCAGTAGTCGAAATCCAAATGTTGGTCACTTTGTATACAGCTGATAGTTATGTTATTTAAAGAACAATGTTTGAAATTAGAAATAATGTTGTATCTTGTAAGAAAAGAGTTGTATCTTGTTTCCCTCTATCAAAACAATTGCATAGAACATAGCAGTCTGAGTGCTAAAAGTACACTGAAATGGTCAAATTGAAAAACATTACCTTGCTTTCTGTCGTCACTCATAAGATCCTATATTTATAATTATTAGAATTTCTTTTTAAGTTTCTTAAGAACCAGAATCTAAAATCATATTAAGATAACTTTAATACTACTTGAGCTACAGGCACACAAAGACTCAAACAGGTTTGTTCTATGCAATTGTTTTAATAGAGGGAAACAATATACAATTCTAATTTTAACATTGTTCTTTAAATAAAATAACTATCAGCTGTATACAAAGTGACCTACATTTGGTTTTCAACTGAAAATGGGTTACATTCAACATGAACCTCATTGAGATCTCTGGAACTGAAGTATGTAGGTTCTTGAAAATAGATTCTAAAAGAAAAGTTTATGAAGAACTAGAATCTAAAATCATATTGCAATAGCATTAATACTTCTTGAGTTATAGGCACTTAAACTTTGGCAAAAGAATATTTGTGGTACTCAGACTGGTATGTTCAATGCAGTTGTCTTGATAGAAAGAAACGAAATACATCTCCAGTTTTAACATTCATTGTTCTTCCAAAATTCCTCTTTAAAATAAAAGTAGTATTGTATTTTTTAAACTGACCCACATTTGGTTTTTGACCACTGAAAATGTGTACATTTTAATAATTTACTCATGGAGCCATATTAAAATCCCAATATTTCTGGAACCGAATCTCATAGAGCATTACAAATAAAGATGCCAAAGGGAAAGTTTGTTAAGACCCAATATCTAAAAGGACATTCAAATATCTTTAATACTTCTTGAGTTACATGCACGCAAACTTTGGAGAAAAACTTGAAAAGTGCCACTTCCCCATTTTTGAATGGTCACCGTTGGCACATAATGCAACAAAGATTGCTAAAGTCAACAGATTTGACTAATATAACTACTAATCTCTGTGTAAAAATAAGATAATGATGCTGCCATCTTTCTGAAGTCATTTTTATTTCTCTGCAACTTGACTCTAAGGTGAAAATTTCCATTTTTGCCCCCTCTACAAAATACTGGATTACTTAGTAAATATTTATCCATGACATTTAATATTTTGACTTTCATCACTATCTATCTTTCCTCAGAAAAAAAAAAAAATTAGCAAATTAAAAAATTTGAGCTGGGGAAGTTTTTGAAATTGTTGATTTGACACGGAATGACCCTATATTGACTGAAATTCACAGGGTTTTTAAAACTAAAACTTAAAAAAAAACAGCATAGGTTTGACTAAAAATATAATAAACAACAACAATAATAATAATAATAATAAAAAAAATTTAACTAAAGACTAAGACTCCTTGTAAGGCATGGTAAGTAACTGACTTGGAATTTACAACTTATTTCAATATATGTGACCCTGGACCACAAAACCAGTCATAAGGTTAAATTTGACAAAACTGAGATTTATACATCATATGAAAGCTCAATAAATAAGCTTTCTATTGATGTATGGTTTGTTAGGATAGGACAATATTTGACTGAGATACATCTATTTGAAATCAGAAATCTGAGGATGCAAAAAAATCAAAAATCCTGAGAAAATCACCTTTAAAGTTGTCCAAATTAGGTTCTTAACAATGCATATCACAAATCAAAAATTACATTTTGATATGTTTACAGTAGGAATTTTACAAAAAATCTTCATGGAACATGAACTTTACTTAATTTCTTAATGATTTTTGGCATAAAAGAAAAATCAATAATTTTGACCCATGCAATGTATTTTTGGCTATTGCTACAAATATACCCCAGCGACTTAAGACTGGTTTTGTGGTCCAGGGTCACATATTATGTCAGTAGCTGCGTTTCCATTACCCCTTAAATTGCGCAAAATGAAATTGCGAATTGAAAATACGCCTAATGGAAAATGCGTCAATTGCGCAAAAAAAAAAATATATCGGCAAAAAGTTTTTACGCTCGCACGAGGTGGTTTTTCAGGCAATTTTAAAAAGGAATATTTCGCAAAACATCAATAGAAACTTTTTTTTTTTCACATTTACAAGTCACATTCGATAGATATAGCCAAAATCCCACAAAACTCTGTTGCTATGACTTATCGCGAGAAGAAAAAAATGTTTTAGTCGCATGACATAACATTTTAATCAACACTTATAAAATATCGTCAAAAGTTTGTGGAAACGCACCTATTGTTAAGTATATCAAATAGAGCTTTATTGTTAAAAAAAACAAAGCAGAGAAAAGTTTGACACATGACCCGGTCTGTATTGTCCAAAACTAACATCATCTGTGCCTTGTGACTCTGCTCTTTCAGTTGTGTGGTAATTAATAGCATTTTTTCCACATGTGCTAATAATACAAATTATAGAGATAATGAAACACGCACTGCAACAGCAGAACAAGGCAACTAATCAAGTATATCAAATTAACTAGAGAGCAAGTGATGCCGTATCTCGTCTCAGAGCTGATCCGAACACAGAAAAGCTTGTAAATATCCGCTGCGATGACCAAAGCAGAGCGACACATAAATCTGAGCCACAGCTGCGTGACGCCTCCCTTTCCTGCTCTGTGGCTAAATTTACTCTTAATTCAAAGTTACTTAACAAAGGCAGTTGAGAGGGCTGCTCTGCGTATTGCGTAACAGTCCGTGACTTTCAGTGTGAAGAATGAGTCTGCCGCTCCGCTAAAGCACCTTTAATTAAACATTCATTTGGGACGGGGAAGCTAATGAGAGGAGCGGTCAGGAAGGCCATCACTGACTCACAGCCGCTTTCTTATCCTGGTGTGACCTGTCTGATGGTCCAAATGAGCTCCTAAACATTGGCATCTCTCACGCTTACAGCAGACTGTTTAGTGTGAAACATCTGGGTAACTTGGACCAGCCACAAAGGATGAATGGACAACACATTGCCTATCTCTGAACAATTAACGTTCAATTACAGAAAAAACTGACACGGACAAAAACAGCTTATGGTGTTTTTGAAGAAATAAACACATCAAAACCGAACATTTAAGTCACATCTCAACCTGAAAGCAAATTTAGTTAGAATTTGGGTGTTCTTCATTAAAGTCTCTATTCCCAGAAGCAATCACTTTCTTGGCTATCAGTGTGAAGAAAGAGTCATTTCCTTTGCTAATGAATGGCTGTGAGGTTGCTTAGCATAATATCTCATTCAATCTTTCATGCGGAAAGTCTTTGGAGAAGTAAATATTCCAAATGGAATACAGGCTACAGTCAACAGTCGACTGATTGATAAGACCAGTGAAATTTCATTGTATTTATGACTAATTGTCATATTGCGGCAGAAACTAACAAGCTGAGAACACACCTCCACCTAAAGAGTTAAATATTAATATAAATATATTAAATGAAATCACCACCGAACATAAGCAAACACTGTTGTTCATGTAATTACTCGAGTAAACAGTTCAAAACAAAGAGTGGTTTACTTAGCATTGTCATTTGTCAATAATATAAAGGACATAATAGAAGGTCTACAGACTGCTCGGTTTTCCTATTCATTTTTCTTTAGTAAAGTGACAGTATCTCACAAAAGTGAGTACACCCCTCACATTTCGGCAACCATTTTAGTATATCTTCTCAAACGACAATACTATAAAATACATCCAAGTTTCATTTCTAGAGTAGTCAATGTGCAGCTTGTATAGCAGTATAGATATACTGTCCTCTGGAAATTTCTCAACATACAGCCATTATCGTCAAAATAGCTGGCAACAAAAGTGAGTACACCCTAAGTGATAACAGCAGTATGTTGTTCAACCATGCAAAGCCACATGTCCTATTCATCATGTTCATCATGTGATGTATTCATCACTGCAACAAGTCAGTTTGCATAGGCGTTGTCCCAGAAGGAAGCCTCTTCTAAAGCTGACTCACAAGAAAGCCCACAAACAGTTTGCTGAAGACAACCAAGAGCATGAATTACTGGAACCATGTCCTGTGGTCTGATGAGACTATAAGATAAACTTGTTTGGCTCAGATGGTGTCCAGCATGTGTGGCGATGCCCTGGTGAGGAGTACCAAGAGAATTGTGTCTTGCCCACAGTCAAGCATGGTGGTGGTAGCATCATGGTCTGGGGCTGCATGAGTGTTAACTTAATTAGTCATGAAAAAATAATGTGCTAAACAAAAATACTGAGATGTTTCTCAAATTACCTTTTTCAATTTTCCATGGTTTATGTTAGGTCGTTGTAGACTAAATGTTTATGTATGTTAAATAAAATAAAATACTTCTTTCTAAAGCTACAATTTGTAATGTCTACTTGATAATTTCTCATTTAACATAAAAATAGCTTTAAATAATCTTTTGTGGGTATTTGCACAATTGATTAATTATATGAATTAATCGACACGTCATGTATTTAATTAGATAAAAAATGTTAATCGACAGACAGCCCTAACTTAAATATGTTGTAGTGGACTCCAACACAATATTAGGACGCTTTAAAAAAACATATGACCTGTTCTTTAATGCAAGAAACTACAATCCCATGAAACCTTGTTAATGACAATTAAGAAATGATGTAGAAATATAGAACTATTGATTTAAAGACGTATTGCATTTTTAAATACATGAACATGGTAAACCATGTCTACATTATTACGGTTTTACTGTATCATCCAATAAACCACAGCCTTGGTGAACAGAAGAGACTTCTTTCAAAAACATAAAAAAAATCTTAATTATTCCAAACTTTTGACTGGTAGTGTATTGAAACTAGAGATGTTCCGATACCCCTTTTTCCTTCCCGATACCGATTCCGATACCTGGGCTCGGGGTATCGGCCGATACCGAGTACTAATCCGATACCTGGGTGTGTAATCGTATATACAGCTGTAGATAATACTAATAAATTATTTTATGGTGTGCTTCAGACTTATTCCTTAATAAAACAAACATACAGTGATATATACAGTGAACTAGAGTATTTTTATTATATGACATACATTGAACTTTTATTATATGACATATACAGTGAACTAGAGTATTTTTATTATATGACATACATTTGACAGTAATATTTTTTTCATATAGTTAGTATTACTAATCTGGTTTTCTGAGGTACATCAGCCCTGTTTATAACAGAGAATTTTGGCCAGAATTTGAAAGATTCTCACTAGATCTCGCAGCAACCTTATTCATTGTGCGGCATTTTCAAATGCTCCTCACTGGATCTCGCAGCAGTAACAGTGTTGCAAAATCAACGTTGGCTCCCGAATAAAGCTGTTCGGGGTTTGTGCAAGTTTGTTTGCATTGCAGTCCAAGCGGTCAGCGCTGAGCAGCTCAAACGTGTCGTGTTAGTTTCACTTTCGTTTCGCGTGCCATTTTATGTTTCTTATCTGAAACAGAAATGGCAGAGCTTATGAGTTGAACAACGCGGTGGTCGCGCCAGTGTGACCGCTCACGAAAATTAGTAACACTGGCAGAAAAAATGGTCACAGTCTGGAGCCCTTTAATATTACCGCAAGTGTCCCGCGCGCTTCAGTACAAGGAGTAAACAAACCACGCGCCTGTACAATTCATTAACACAGAACCACGCATTAATTCATATTTAAACAGTCGGTTTTCGGCTTAATATTAGTTCATATCACGATTTGATTTAAGTGTAATGAACTACCTTTGATTAACGCATCAAACTTTGACAAATTCCGTGACGTTCCGCGTTAAACTGTAAATTCCATTTTGACTGGATTCCGCGATTCCGTCCGTGTTTTCCACATCGCGGAAATCATAAAGCCCTACATATGAGACATACCGCAGTTTAACTGGCTGGTTGGTCCAGTCTGAGATACTGCCAAACAGCGGACAAACTGCTAGCACATTTGTATTTCTTCTTCGCTGCTCTAAACAGTGGTTGCTTGTAGTGGCAACACTGTTTGCATTCTGAGCCGCGAAGAAGAACTGGCTTCCGATTTGCTAGCGGGAATAACTTATATCTTAAGAAAATGGTATCGGATCGGTACGTGGGTTCAAGTACTCGCCGATTCCGATGCTAGATTTTTTTGTGGTATCGGCGGCATTTCCGATACTAGTATCGGAATCGGAACAACCCTAATTGAAACAATACATTTTACATTCATTGCAAAATAAGCATATACAAAAAGTAGTCTGAAAGCATAGCGACTGACTCCATAACGTCATTCGCAGTGATTCATGGTAGTGGGCGCCGGTGAAAGAGCTCTTTTGGCTTTCGATTTTCTGATTAGGGCCCAAGCCCAAAAGGGCGAAGACACTATTGATCCCCTAAGGATAATTATTATGATTATATTTTTTTTTGTTAAGGGTTTTGAGGCCCGTAACATGCATGAAAACTTTTTTTCCCTTGGGCCCGTCATCGCTGCTTTCAGCTATATTTGTTGGTGATGTATGCAGTTCCTTGTTTTTTAAATTATTACCAAAAAAAAGTTGAAATAATGCTGTCTAGTGGCTTTAACAAAAGCCTGTAACATCAATTATCAACCCTGCAGACAGTAGGTCTGTCTGGTTTATAAGTTATTATTAAAGGGGTCATGAACTGGCTTTTTTTTTATGCTATACTGTTCTCAGAGGTCCACTTACAAGATTTTAACATTAAAAACATCATAATTTAGAAATGATATGCTCTTTTGTGTCTTGTTATGACCTTTCCTGTCTAAGTGCTCCGTTGGGTTTACTCAGAAGTAAACGCCCACTGCTATGACTGACAAACTGTTTGAAGAGGACAGCGATGTGCCCATCGATGTCAAATTTTACATGTCTGTTTGACTGCCTACATCTTCACAGATGGACACTGCTGTAAACTAGGCTTAAAATGGATACATCGCAAACTATCTATAACAGACAAGGCAAAAAAGACAAGATATAGTGTTACTTGGGAGTTGTGATATTTATATCAGATCCAATGTAACTGACACAGCATTGTGAAATTGCCAGTTTCAATTTCTCCTCAAAATCCTGAATCAAACTGTGCCTTGTTTGAAAACGAATCTGCAGTAAAACGACCAGGTTCTTTCTAAAACAACTTTGTTCAAATTAAACTTTATCCATTCCTAATTAGAAGGAAGGCAACACAAAGCCAAGTTTTTCCACAACTTGGCACTGCAGAGTGTCTTATCCTCAGAGCCATCTCTTTATCCTTTTGGTTGCCGGGTAAACCTGTGTTTGACTCTCTTGTTATTTACCTACTACAAGTTGTAGTGCCTGGAGCCATCAGACATGAAATAACTAGTTATATTCCTTAAATGACTTCTCCCCCATGATTAACACCTATGTGCTATGAGCCAGACCTTTGGTCACTATCTAGCTCATCCCCCCACCATCAAGATAAGACTCCTACAGGAATTCAGGGAAAGATAGACTTTCCTTATTCAGACATGCAGTCCCACATACAGTTATATAGAAATGTACATGTATCAATGTGTTACCTTTTCTTATATTGTTGTTTCTGTTATGTATGTCGGCCTCAAACATTAATCCGCAATAGGTGAATCATTGTGCATGCTAAGACTCACGTTTAGAATCACTCAGTCAACCGAGAAGATTCATAGATCATGTTTGGTGTCTATGAGCAGCATTTATTATTCCCTAAATGTTAATGTTTGTGGCATCTTAATAACTCCTTGCTTTATATGTATTATTGAACTTTTGAAAGTTTGGTGGCCAAACAACCAATCAGCTTTCACATGCGAAACCCCATTGTGAGAGACAAAGACTTTCAATCTTCCCTCCAAAACTCAGATCAACCGGATTGGACAAGGTCCAACTGTGGGCGTGAACGACCTACAGGTTTATAAACCTTCTTCCCTCATCTCTCGCTTGCTCTTGCCTTCGGGACACAAAGACACGTCACCCGCACCTCCCCCCAGATCCATGGGGGGGGGGGGGGGTCTCACCTAGCGGAGGAGATGATGAGGCCTGCAATACTGGAAAGGACTTTCTGAACTGAACACAAACGGAACAATGCACAACAACAACAAGCTTGCAAGTATCCGTCCTTTCTACAAACGTAGATAGCTGCGTTTAAGGCGTTTTATAAAAGAAACGATTTCAGGATGTTCAGAACCGTTTCATTCCTGTCCCTTTGCAAACTCACTTTCTGTCTCTCTCTCTCTCTTACTCTCTCTCTCTCTCTCTCTCTCTCTCTCTCTTACTCTCTCTCTCTCGCGCGTTCTCTGTCTATTTGTGTTTTATGTACGTTTGTCTATGTGCGATCGTTTGTAAGTAGAATAGTTTAATAAACAACCATATATTCACATATAATGATTCTCTGTGCTGAATGCTTACATTACAAAGTCACTTAAACTGTTTCGATCTCATATTGCTACCTTAAGCCCTATTCTGTTCAATTGTTTTAACTCCGTTCTGGTTAGTAGAAATGCGTTGCCGTGACGACGGGCCAACGTCAGAGTAATGGATATCACTGAACAATTTGCTGGACAAAGAAACCAGTCGATATCATTATTACTGTTACTGATCAGAAACTGGAAATTGCGTATATTTAATGACGATTATTATACACGATTTCCTGTGAGTTAAACTACTTTCCCTGACTGAAATGTATGTTTTAAATAACTCATTTCATCCTATTCATTGGTTATAAGACCTGGTGGAGTTTGCAGTGTATATGTGATGAGAGGAACAGTCTCATGCATATACACACATATATTGATCATCTTAAATTCTTTGAGCTAACCAAAATTCTCTACATTAATTGGTGGAGAATGCGGGCAGTTTTAAACTATGTGATGTGAGCAGCTCAGGAATAATTTGTGTGTCTGCATGCTTGTGTATTCAAACTCGGCTCGCGACTCGCGTCTCTTTTGTTTGTGTGTGTGTGTGTGTGTTAGAACGGTGTGGCCAAGCCCACCTTTAACACCTTCACAGATGTTTGAGCCTCTCGCACAGAGAAACTAAACCACTGTTGAAGATGCAACTTAACTGCAGTTTATATATTGACCCTATAAAACGAAGAAATCTTTTATAGAGCGTCCTAAAGCCACCCTAAATTGAGCGAAGAAAACCTCAATTTTTGCGTGAAGAAGCTGATTGAGCGATGTTCCTCTTTCACCTTACAATGGCCATATCTTTATATTTTGAGTGTAGATAGATTAGCCATTGATGTGCACTCCAATGCTAATCAGCTATCTTGCTCCTTTGGGTTAAAACCTCAGTTTAGCTAACTGATTAGGTTGACCCCGTTTGCTCGTCGAATAGATTTAATATAGTAAACAACTTCGCGTTATTACTGTACAAATCTTGATCGAGTGTTATTTATTTGTTTTGTGCAAAGCACACACAAGTCTTGTGTCAGCAGGCTGACTCAAGATCAAGGTGCACGCATCGTAACTAAGCAACCTTTTAATAGTGTAAGCATCCTATTAAGTTAAAGTTTGCAAAACATGTACCTGTGTTCAGTAAAACGGACACAAGAAATATACACCCGCGATAACGCATCGCCATGGTAACTGCGCTTAGATGCGCGTTCAAATCCACACAAGGTGGAATCTGAAATCCCGCATAAAAGGTATTTCCTTCTATTAAAAGATAGAAGTCTGTCTAAAACCTCTTCCAATACCTATGCCTGATTTCATATTATTTTTATTTTTTTTATTTTTATTTATTTATTTTTTTTCTTTGAGCAACAACGCTTATAGATAGTCCCAGTCAGTCTCTCCCTTCTCTTTTCCTTGTGATGTTACATTATTAATTATTGTTAGTTAAACCATAATGATAATTAACATAATGTATGTTTTTTCTCTTGTGTGTGTGATTTAATTTTAATTATTTCACCGCCTTAGATTCAACTCTCCCTTTAGCAATTATAATCGTATTTGCTCATTTTAAATTTTTGATTAAACAGTCTTGATTTAAATTTAAACTTTGACCAAATCGATCAAGTTGCACTCTCACTACCCCGGGTAATTCGGCCCATCCCAGGGGGGCCTTTCTCTCTTTTGCTCTCTCAGCTCTGCCATTTCCCAGGTGTGACGACTCCATAGCGCCCCCACCCGGTGGGCCCCGTCACTGACCTCAGGGCTGGCAGTCAGCTCACTTTCTCTCTTTTGCTTTAACCCTTTATACCTCTCTTTCTGATGGATTTTGTTTTTATTTTTCTCCCTATTAGAGACTGAACCTGTCTGAACATCAGTGAAATCTTGTGGTAACTACACCGATGAACTGAATAGCTCCAAAGTGAATCGCTCATCATTAAGTTTACTCATAGTTTCCTGTGTTTACCCACACAAACTATCTGACCCCTTCTTTACAGCTAGGATAATAAGCGTTTAGTTTGCGTCACCATCTGATGACATCAGTTAAGTACGCAACACATAGCAACATTTTAGCTCATTTGTTCTGTACGGACTTGCATTGGCTCGTTGTGCTTTGTCTCTCCCTCTCTATTTGTGTCAACATGTCACCGTCCAGTCTCGCCATCCAGTCCAGACAAGGCAAAGAGGCCATCCCGCCCTGGGTCTAGTGACTACAGCCCCTGAGCGGAGAACAGCCGGACGACTGCGCACACAGGCGAATGGATCACGATCCAGTCAAGAGCTACGGCTGCAGAGAACCAATCAACTCATCTACAGCCCGGACCATCAGTGACCACGCCCTCAACAAGATCGTCTGACTAAAGCCGCAGCGGAGAAAGCTTCACCCACGACGGAACCAGGACAGCGCGCAGAACCGCCTAGACCATCTGGATGCTCAGAGATAGCGGATGAAGAGGACAAGGACCTACACGAGGAGAGAGGAGAAAAGCTTCAAGACACGCCTGCAACACCCCCACAGACAATGGCCCCAGGCAGACAGCAACACTCATGCCACGGCCAAAGCCTTTTAAGGCCTCCTGCAAGCAGCCTACGCCGAAGTTCAAGTAACGACTCCGCAAAGAAACACAAAGTGAGCTGAACCCAGCACACCTAAAAGAACTCAAATGCTTGCAGATAACAATATGAACAAACAGGAGAGCTCAACACAAAATCTCTCCCGGGCCTAACAGCCCACCGTTCACACCTCACACGCCAGCAAGCTGGCCGAGAATCTGACAGCTGTCACCAAAACGCTGTCTTCCTGAACACTGCAGTAGGCTACAACACACGCCTGTCTGCAAAACATTGACTCTTAAGCAAGAACATTTGCCCAGTGTGACCACGAGACAGATCTGCTTAGCTCCACCTCCAGCTAACAGGACCCCAGCCATTTGTACCAGCAGTCAAAACTGTCAAAACTGAATACAGCAGCTGAGCAATTCCACGCAAATGTCAACCTTACCATGAAAAAATTAAGTTTATACAAAAAGAACAAAACCCTGTTTAAGTTGTGCATTTAGGTCTGTATTTAGCTGCATCAACGTGCTTTAATAGAAATTTGAAGGAAATTGCTATGTTTTTCCACCACGTATGATGGGTGTACCTATTGTAAAATTACATTTTCATTCGACTGTATTTCATGGTTTCAAATGAGAGATTAAAGACTGTATATTTTTTAATTGTGTCAACAGTAAGTATTTTGTAGAAAGATGGAGGCCTGTATGAAAAGTAAATAAACTCACTTTGTCGAAACAGCTATGATTTTTGGATTTATTAGGGCTAGATTTATGACGTCAGGACGCTTCAGCGTTGTGTCACGTCCGTAACGTTTTAAAGATTAAGTTTATTTAATTTAGTAATTACTAATGCAATTAACTTGAAACTTTCTGTACAAAGCCAACTTATGGCCATGCTTATTATGATCAACAGCCCATCTCAATTCTTTGCTCTTATCAGCCATAATAATGCGTTACGGACGTGACCGTTACGGACGTGACTCTTACAGATGCTTCATATTAATTCATATGCATACTGGCACACAAGCAGGCCCGGTTCCAGAACTAAATCACTGAGGGTGCTTCCTAAATTAATGAGGGTGCTCTAACATTATACCATCATAGTCGACATTAGGGCGCGACACTGATGGCGCGCGTTGCTATTTTAAAATCAAAATACTTCATTTTTGTATGTAATGGCAAATTGATTATACTTTCGTTTTTTTATTAACTTAATTTAGAAAAAAAAAACGTTTGGAGCATTTTTGTTCCTAAAATATAAGTTTTTATTTTATTTTATTATTTTTTTTTTTAAGGAACAGCGCCCAGTGGTAGACTGATCAGTCTGTTAATTTGATCAGTTTGCCTACTCATCACGATTTGCATAAAATCTATAGATATGAAATAGTTCAAGTATAAAACAATGTTAGTTTAAACGTTAAACCTAGAGATAAATGTGCGGTATTAGGCGCATATCCAAATAGTTTGTGCAGAGAGTGGAAGCTGAAGACGCAGGACATGGGCGCCAGTGCATTTTTTTCAGTGGAAGCAATTTAAAATTATCTGTCATTTTTGCTCACAAAGGTAAGAGTAGGTTAATACATCATTCGGTACTGTAAAGGGTGTACTTTTATTTGTGTGCACTTAAAAAAAACGTATAAAATAGTTTTAAATTATTACTTAACGAAATAAAACAAATAGAAAACAAAAACTCTCTCATTATGTAATCCGAAAAGATAAATTTCTCTTTAAAGGCGCGTCCAAAAAGGATTTTTGTTACACTGACTCAGAATACACTAGTTTATTAATATATAATTTAAATAAGCTTTACTCTTTCTGGCCCGGCACATTCAGTGTTATTTATTTACCTTTGTGGCAATTTTCAGCATATTGTGTGCTTGAGCGCGGATCTGTTCCAGCTGCGCTGCAGTCCGTGCCCGATCTCGAAAGTGAAACCGAAAGTGAAGTCTCCTGTTGTTTCCACCAGCGCTGCATTTTTTTCTTCACCATAATTTATGGATGTCTAAAATATTAAAATAAGGAGAAACCTAAAACAGATAAAACCGGTGCCCGTCCGCCTCTGAACTTTGACGTGAAAATTGGCCTTGAAGCCCAGCAACTAGAGGTGTAAAAAAGTCGGGCTAGTCGGCCGAGGCTGAAATGCAACGCTCTAATTGACTGCTTTGATGCGTTACAATATGGTAGGGCATTGTTTTAATGCTTACAGCAGAAAAATAAATGTTTTTTTTAATGATTACTCACTGGATTGTTATCTAAATCTGCAATAAAATGATATTATTACAGCTTTAACTGAGGGTGCTATTGATTTCGTTTGAGGGTGCTTAGCACCCTCAAGCACCCCGTAGAACCGGGCCTGCACACAAGTTGATGATCGATAGCCTGTGTATTTCTATTATACTGTGACCTGTTTGAGTTTTTTTCTATCATAACATTTTAGAAATTAATTCATTCTAAAATTTCAGAAATTGCGTTCTCAACTAAAAATAGCGCGGAGATGGACTGCATTTACTGTGCAGAAATGCACAGGCGGACTAAAGGGAAAAAATCGTCAAAACTATTTGAAATGTCATATAATTTCCATTGTCAGTATTATCTTATTTAAACATTTTATGTATTTCAAATAACTTGTGTCGCTATCTGCGCTGCATTCATGCATAGAGCAAGATTTTGCGTGTTCTGCGCGCATGCTGCTGAGTGAGCAAGAGATGTTCTGTGGGGTTTCAACACTCATATTTGTCTAAATATTCTTTTCTTCATTACAAATCTTGTTTGGTTTTATTTTGTATCATTGCATGTTAAAAATAATTCACTATTTTATGCAGATGCAAAATGAAGATTAGGCTTTCCCATTTTATAAATATTTGTACAAAATATATTCAGCATATTTAATAACCTGTTTTGTATCTTTATTATTTAATGCATAAGCGATTTATTAAAACAAGTTTATGCTGCGACATATGCGTAATCTTGATTAACAGCAACTAATGATCAACGAATTGGAACGGCATCGGTCAATTAGATCATTTTAAAACGTCAAATATATCCTTCAATTTGCAGGTTATAACTCCGTTTGTCTCGGGTGTAGACTTGTGAAAATTTAGGCTATTTTAATGCGGATCCCCACTCTAGCATTAACCTCATTTATTACTGATATTTAAGGGTTTGTGCGGAAAACTAATGCGCATGCATGACAGGGAGGTGTATGCGTGATCACTTTTTTTTCTGATAAAGCATTTTTTTCTGATAATGAAACATTCAGTTCGAACCTGATTTAACGTAAGCTTTTAATTTTATTATTTGTATTTTTTATTTTTTTTTTACAAATAAAGACAGACAGGATGCGCTTTCTGCCATCTCTGTCTCTGGCTGGAGCGTTTCTCAAAAAAAGAGCCAGAACTCAGCCTGTCTCACATAGGCTACAAGAGATATGTCTAGCTTAAAATGTCTACTTTCAAACGAACCAATTAAAAACGAAATTAAACACTCTCTGTTTATGTAATATGAAGGCTTTATTTCTCTCTAAAGCCACATCCAGTATAGGCCTGTGGAGATGCGAGTCAGCACTGTGAATTTCATCTGGCAGCTCACAAGAAAACATTAGTTTATTAATAAAAACATTAAAATGTCTCATTTTTGTATACATTAATTAGTTAAATAATGGCCTAAACGAATGTTTATTACTTACTATAAGTTACTATTAGACGTCTCAGTTAAAGTTTTTAAAGCATTTTATACGCATTTCCATAGTCGGATAAATTCCGCTTTCAGAACGGTCACGTCCGTAACGGAGAGATGTCACGTCCGTAACGCTGATTTTTCCTCTGAAACATCAAAGCGAAAATTTAAACAAAATTGATGTTTTAGGTTTTGTAAATAGCCAACCCTTGTCAATTTGGCAGATATTGTTACTTCTGGTTTGTGCACTGTAAATCGCAGAAATTTTACAAAATATGTTGTCTCCCAGAAACTCGAGTCTTTTTTTGTCACGTCCGTAACGTATGTGTATTTCCCTCATTTAAAATATAAAACAGGGTTTTAGACTGAAACTTTTCTGATGTCTGGACTCTATTTTAAGGGGTTTCAAAAATGTAAAGAGATGGTTCAATATATTGGTAAAGAATAAAATTTATGAGGATTTATATTTCAGGTTTTGACCTTGAATGTCACGTCCGTAACGCTGGAATTGCTCAGCTAAGAACACGACTGCTACGACCAGCATCTGAGCCTACGTGAGACAACGCGACAGGCACCAAGGGAAGATGGCATCAACGCCAGAAAATCTTTCCCCTCAGATATCCACATCACACTGTGAGTCACCACCCAAATGCTACAGCCTTCTTCCGTACAGCGATTGCTCGATTCAGCGGACTCTACAGACCGCCGGAAAACAGCCAAGCACCAGAAGGCAATAAAGATTAGCAAAGTGATTGTCCAGCTGCCCCATGCCAAGGGGGGATGTCTGACTGACCAAGGTGAACAAACATACAGTGGTGTATGGGAGCTGAACACGCAGCGACATCACTGTGTGGGAGTGATCTGAGATCAGTGCAGGCCAACACTGAGGACACCTGTGCTCTGAACTTAACCTGGAATAGACAATGCAAACCTGCTACTTCCTGTTTCTCACAGCCCTACGATACTCCCTCAACTGCGAGAAAGCCGTGCTAGATAAGATTACTCCCAGATGTTTACACTCTGGCGAACGAACTACCTGCATCCACCAAAAGGGGTCACTGTTCGGCTCAAAACACAGTGTGGCTAAAACCCTAACGCTGCACACACACTCAATGGAATACGTGAAGCAGTGCCCACTGTAGAAGCCACACCCCCTTTCTGAAAAGTAATCTTTTGCAGTGTACATACCATTCAGGTATTTCAAAGACTTTAAACAATTCCGTCATGAAGAGCCTAAGGGAAAATGGCCACTCAGAAGTGGTGCCAAGCTGCTCTCCACATATGACGATGATGCAGAACTAATGTCATGTACAAGGCTCTCAGCAGAGCCCAGCACCCAGATGACAACAGCTGCGCTGCACAAACCATCCAGCGATGTGCCAATCGCACCAAAAGACAGAGGGAATCACAGAGACCTGCCACCAACGTGTGATGTTTATAACTATCAATGCCTGCAGACCAAGGGTCCCACGCACACAACCCATGTGCTTATAGACCAAAGAGCGAGGCAAGACACGCCCAGAGCAGGTACCTAGTGGAAAACGACAAGCCTGTCCCACTGCAACACCTTAAGCCGGGCCACATGACATCACAGCACGAGTGACGGCAATCGGATCAACCCTTGTGTCGCAGCAACTCACAAGAACTCCCTCTTAAAATTGCTAACCTGCATAGACTCAAAGTAGACTAAGCTCAGTTTCAAACAACAACACTCAGTTTGAAAGAGCCGAGCATCAACACCTGCTTCAGACAAGCATTGCCATCACAATAGGAACATTACATGCTATTCGTGGAAAAACAGTGAAAGGCCCAGTAAAAAACTGAGGGATTTTGTGGCTGCCTAAGGTTCTCAACAACAAAAAACCCACCCACCCAACCCAAGCATCGCTTCTAAGCCACAAGCAAACCCCTCACGCTGCTACGCCGCCTGCATCACACCCATGCACACTGGCTCCACCTACAAAATAGCTCTGCTAAAGCAGCCTCTGCCAATGCTGACACTCAACCTTGCACTGTCCGACCACACTAAGGCACTAAGCCGAAAACAACTCAGTGATGTCACACACATGCCGCATCTAGATGACACATCCTCACATTTGTTCCTGATAACCAAACACCGCCACAGCTCCCAGCTTTCCAGGAACAAAGGGGGGTCATTGCTGATGTATGCCCAAGATGCACCGTGCAGAATACACCAGAGTACCAAAGCCACTACCAACGCAAAGTGGCACACTGCCAAGCATGCAGTGACAGAGGACATCAGAATATGCTAAGTTTGATGCCAGCTCGAAACCAGCGGATTTCAAACGACACAGCCTCTCTACGATGCAAAACAGCAAGTCGACGAGAAACATCTGTGAACGTTTACCACCAGATGGCACCAGAAACGACACCCGTGTCAACTTAGAGACCACCCGTGTCACCACCTACATTGCTCACCAGTACTTCAGTGAAACATGCCTGAGTGCGACACCCGCATCCAAAGAGCGCAGGAAGCCAAAAGCATGCCGCAGCCAGCGAGATTCACAATAGGAACTGTGAACCAGCGTGTCTCGGACATCCAGCCCTGCCACTCACCAGGACCAACTGGAGACTCAGCAGAGTACAGAGAACGGCATCCTTCAGCCTAAAGCAGCCAACGGCCTGCAATGGCAGAGAAAGGAACAGCAGGACTGCGACAAATGGACAACTCACATCCAGCCTGGACAACCAGGAGCTGAGCAGCATCGTCTTCTCCTTGGCCCACACCCTCAAGGGCCTCAGACAGGAGGTAAATGAACTGAACCTGCAAGTCTCCGAGTACCAAAATTAACCGACACCCACAAGGACAGCTGGACATGCCTGCTTTTCAAGAACAGAGTTTCTGATGCTAACAAAGAGCTCCTTGAATGAAACTCCACTGAGAAGTACTGAAAGGTAAACTTCTGACTCCTTGCCCAACGCAACACCGCATTAGACTTCCTAAAAGGAAAAAGCATCCCATGAGACCAGCCGACACCTCAGGAGCAGCCAGACAATGTTGAATGGAGCAACGGGCCCACAGGCCCAACAGCAAAACCCCTACCAACACCACTCAGACCCGCTCAAGTCAGTGTCGACACCCCCAACATCAGACGCCTGATGACATTTGAGCAAAACAGCGGGATAACAGACACCTGCTGGAACTACCTGCCCTCTCACAAGTGAGAGTCCAACCAGCGATTCCAGACTGCAGGGACCACAGATACTAGATAACAACCACCTGACACAGACCAACCTGGGTCAGGATGACAAGTGACAGTGCCTCGACACCTGTTGCACAAAGCTCGAGGACCCATACCTTGCCACTGTCTACATTATCACACCTGATAACGTCGACCACGGCACCACAGCCACTCCTTGAAGCACCAACCTCCAGAGAGCCACCTCTCTCTTCCAGCCATGAGTGCCGGGTGCATGCCTGATTGTTCCGCACCTTTGACGTCGCTCGCTGTTGTCTGTTGGACGGACAACAACGTTCGAAAGAGGGGATATGTAGTGCCTGGAGCCATCAGACATGAAATAACTAGTTATATTCCTTAAATGACTTCTCCCCCATGATTAACACCTATGTGCTATGAGCCAGACCTTTGGTCACTATCTAGCTCATCCCCCCACCATCAAGATAAGACTCCTACAGGAATTCAGGGAAAGATAGACTTTCCTTATTCAGACATGCAGTCCCACATACAGTTATATAGAAATGTACATGTATCAATGTGTTACCTTTTCTTATATTGTTGTTTCTGTTATGTATGTCGGCCTCAAACATTAATCCGCAATAGGTGAATCATTGTGCATGCTAAGACTCACGTTTAGAATCACTCAGTCAACCGAGAAGATTCATAGATCATGTTTGGTGTCTATGAGCAGCATTTATTATTCCCTAAATGTTAATGTTTGTGGCATCTTAATAACTCCTTGCTTTATATGTATTATTGAACTTTTGAAAGTTTGGTGGCCAAACAACCAATCAGCTTTCACATGCGAAACCCCATTGTGAGAGACAAAGACTTTCAATCTTCCCTCCAAAACTCAGATCAACCGGATTGGACAAGGTCCAACTGTGGGCGTGAACGACCTACAGGTTTATAAACCTTCTTCCCTCATCTCTCGCTTGCTCTTGCCTTCGGGACACAAAGACACGTCACCCGCACCTCCCCCCAGATCCATGGGGGGGGGGGGGGGGGGTCTCACCTAGCGGAGGAGATGATGAGGCCTGCAATACTGGAAAGGACTTTCTGAACTGAACACAAACGGAACAATGCACAACAACAACAAGCTTGCAAGTATCCGTCCTTTCTACAAACGTAGATAGCTGCGTTTAAGGCGTTTTATAAAAGAAACGATTTCAGGATGTTCAGAACCGTTTCATTCCTGTCCCTTTGCAAACTCACTTTCTGTCTCTCTCTCTCTCTTACTCTCTCTCTCTCTCTCTCTCTCTCTCTCTCTTACTCTCTCTCTCTCGCGCGTTCTCTGTCTATTTGTGTTTTATGTACGTTTGTCTATGTGCGATCGTTTGTAAGTAGAATAGTTTAATAAACAACCATATATTCACATATAATGATTCTCTGTGCTGAATGCTTACATTACAAAGTCACTTAAACTGTTTCGATCTCATATTGCTACCTTAAGCCCTATTCTGTTCAATTGTTTTAACTCCGTTCTGGTTAGTAGAAATGCGTTGCCGTGACGACGGGCCAACGTCAGAGTAATGGATATCACTGAACAATTTGCTGGACAAAGAAACCAGTCGATATCATTATTACTGTTACTGATCAGAAACTGGAAATTGCGTATATTTAATGACGATTATTATACACGATTTCCTGTGAGTTAAACTACTTTCCCTGACTGAAATGTATGTTTTAAATAACTCATTTCATCCTATTCATTGGTTATAAGACCTGGTGGAGTTTGCAGTGTATATGTGATGAGAGGAACAGTCTCATGCATATACACACATATATTGATCATCTTAAATTCTTTGAGCTAACCAAAATTCTCTACAAAGTGCAAATAGAAACAGGCACTGATCTGAATCTGCAGAGGCGGACTTTCGTCACACTGTGACTTCAATACAAGCCGTTCTTAGAGTAACGCCTAAAGTGTACTTCGTTTTTGTACACAGATTTTCATTATTAGTGGGGCTTTAGGATGCTTTCACTTTCACTTTCATTTTGAATTTGTGATCTAAAGACTAAAACAAACGCTATGGATTCATTGTTATTCTTAATAAAAACCACAACAACTATAAAGAGTTATACGCGATTAATCGGATAATTATAATTATCTTTTTCTGTTACAAAAATAGACCTAAGCGAACAATAGCCTTAAAAATGACTTAAAATACATGTAGTCAATATCTGAAGTGGATCAAAGAAGTTGTCCTAAGACAAGAACTGATATTGTTTTGCTTTTAGGATGACTTTGATGAAAGGTTTTATTCCACTTCAAATGTTGACTACTGTATAACAGCAATGAGATAACAACAATCAGTTCAATTAGAGTATCAAAAGCAAGTAATCATATAGTTTTATTGAACGAAACGGTATTATTGGATTAAGACTCATCGCTAGTGTGAAGTACAATTTATTTTTGATTTGTTGGTAGTTAATAGTTATTATTGTTAAGAGTCAGGACTACTCATACTATAGACCGGTGTGTTTTTGCATTCACATCCAGTGTGCACAAAAATATAATGAAAAATAGTGAATCGCGATTAAAAATCGGGACCTCAAGAATCGATTTGAATCTAATCGTGAAGTACAGAAACATTCCCACCCCTACTAAAAACCAAAGTATACTTTGGCCTTAACAAGACAACTTTTGAGTTGTGAAACTTCCAGGATGTTTTTATACTACAATGACCTCTTATATGTCCAAAAATCAAAGAAAATTTCAATTAAATTCAACACCTCCACTTGGAGAAAATTGGATTTTTGCTTTAGGACCCCTACTATTGCACTCCGTTAGGCTGCCGCCACACTTCAAGATGCAATGCACAGACCCAATATTATGGCATAGTCCAGATGTCCCGCCTGTTTACATTTACATACCTACTTTGCTTACACCAGAAAAGCACTCTGACTTCTCTCCGAGAAGTGCATTTCACCAATGACTCATGTGGCCACCAGCACTCAACGCACAGAACATAAGCAGCTATTCATAAAGTAAAATATTAACTGAATGGCCACATCTACTGGAATAAATATCACATTAAGAATGAATACACCATGCATTAAATATATATGCATCGACTGATTCTGAGTTACGTGAGTGTGAGCTGGAATCAGCTGGTATGGCAGCAGATGAGCTTGTGTATGATGACGTTGGCAACCGAAAAGCAAACAGACTGCAGATCACATTAGGCTTTAGTGCTCTGCCCTGACTCTAAGCCCTGCCATAACAAGACACTTCCCATGACTCACTGAAACATGAAGAAACATAAGTAGCCTTGTGTAAATTAGGGTGTAAGGAGGAAGGAATGAAACATTGAGAGAGATCATCGCATTAAGGGAAATGTCTTTAATGCACTCTTCAACTCAAGTTGAGTTCTGTATGAACGCACCCACTCAATGCAACACAACAACTGCTAGATTATTTTCCAGTTTTGAAGAAAAGAGTGGTTGCTTGCTCAAAGGTCACAACAGCAGTGCTAGGATGTTGTGGGCGGTTTGTAGGCCCACCTCAAACATATATGCCATCCTGGTCTCTAGATATGACTCTAGTCCCACTTAACCTGTAAACACAGCTCAAGATCATCCACCTGCATAATTTTATTTCTGTTCATCATTTTCCCAAAACACATCGGAATAATTCAATGCAGAGACAAGCAAAAACACAGATTTGTAACATGATGCCTGAAATGGAGATTCATAAATGTAAATCTGCAAACAACACATAAAGCACACATGCTGATCCCTGTAGTCATACAAAAGTGTCAGGGCACAAAAAACAAAACAAAAAAACAATTAAAATAATATAGCTGTAAGCAGCGATGACGGGCCCAAGCCACCAGCGCAATCGCTATCCCAGTAGCATCAGGAAAATGGTGTCTCTAGATCATGTTGACCAAGTTTGAAAGCAATCGGGTAAAAATCCTAGGACAAGTATATCAAATTCCAGAGCATGTGTTTTACACAAAACTCTGAATAACCAACTTCCTGTCGGGATGAACTAATGACATGCATTGCAAAAGTTGTTCTGCTCGATGAGTTCAATATGTGTACGAAGTTTCATATGTGTAAGTGCAAGTATGTGTGATATATGGCCCTCCAAATTAGGGATGGGCATTTCTGCTCGTATTTCATTTCGAGTAATCCACAGATTTGAGAAACGAGTACTCGATTAATCGGGGGTGGAGTTTAAGCAAGGGGTGCTTCTCCCGTTACTTTAAAACAACAGCAACCGAAGCCCTGTGCGCTTTAGAAGACATTTCCGCTCTGTGCTCCGGTTTGTCTCTAGACCGTAACTTCTCACAGCCGTAACCAATCAAATATCAGACTACCGCCCAAATACCAGCATAACCAATCAGAAAGAATGAAAGTAGTTAAGTTTTAAAAAATGCATTTTTAGAGCCAATTGATCATCATTTTCATGCTTGATCGTCGCTGATGGGTTCGAGTAATCGATTAATCGAGTACTCGTGCACATGCCTACTCCAAATTCTAGGGGGCACTGTAGAGTCCCCTTGCCACGCTTATGTACAAGTCTCTGCCCGGCCCTAATGGCCGCAGATTTCAAGGTGCGTGCCAATTTTCAAGAGTTTTTGAGCATGTTAAGGGCTACAAACCCCCCAAAAACCTTGAACAAAAATAATAATAACTAAGAAAGAAGAATCCTTCGGCCCTTTGGGCTTAGGCCCTAATGAATATTTGCTAAAATGTACTCACCCTCAGATCATCCTCTTCCAAGATGTAGATGAGTTTGTTTCTTCATCAGATTTGTAGAAATGTAGTATAGCATCACTGCGCTCATCAATGGATCCTCTGTAGTGAATGGGTGCCGTCAGAATGAGAGTCCAAACAGCTGATAAAAACATCGCAATAATCCACAAGTAATCCATATCACTCCAGTCCATCAGTAAACATCTTGTGAAACCAAAAACTGTGTGTTTGTAAGAAAAAAAATCCATCTTTAAGACGTTTTTAAACTTCAACCTGTTGCTTCTGGCTAAAATACGAGTCCTTAATAATGCTACTTCCAGCAAAAAAGTCATCTTGTCTGAATAAGATGAGAAATCTGCACAGATCAAGCAAAGTTTACAAGCCAAAACAGCTCTAAACAAATGCATGGGAGGACTTTGATGCGAGAGACAACAGAAGATAAAGCGTTATTATGGATTACGGCCTCGTATTTTAGACAGAAGCAATGATTTGAAGATTTGAAAACATGTTAATGATGGATTTGTTTCTTACAAACATGCAGTTTTTGTCTTCTCAAGATGTTAACTGATGGACTTGAGTGGGTTATTGTGATGTTTTTTTCAGCTGTTTAGACTCTCATTCTGACGGCACCCATTCAATTCTGAGGATCCATTGGTGAGCAAGTGATGAAATGCTATACTTCTTCAAATCTGATGAAGAAACAATCTTGGATGGCCTGAGGGTAAGCAAATTTTAATTTTTGGCTGAGCTATTCCTTAAAATCTATTTGGTTGTTTTGATTGTTGCAATAAAAAAAAAAAACTACTACTACTACTACTACTAGGATAAATGGGCTTGCCTTGGCAACTCCATTGATGATTTTAGGATGTGCAACAATGTGTGTAAATGACAGAGGAAGTGGTAGTGAAAAACTGATCACAACACCTGAAGTATAATATGAACAACTGAAAAAAACTGACAGGAACAATTACAAAACTACCAAATGAGGGAAGTTCTGAAAACTATTCAAGTGCAACACTGCCACAAGAAAACTGTTGCAAAACACCAATTGCTCAGTACACAGATGGGAAAAAGCCACCTGAAACATATGTGAAAAACAGAAATGTGGTTTCCATCTCCACTGTTTACAGTCAAAGGGCAGCAGTGTCTGAAATGAGAGCACTTCTAAACACTTCCTGTGACATTAAGCCACAACCTTCAGACTGACATGATAAGATATATTAGTCGTTTGCTTTTATACCCAACTCTTATCTAGTCTTCTAATATTGTCTGTAAATTACTGTAAGCCAGATAGCAGTAGATCGAAACCAACAAAATAAGCAAGGCGAAAAAAGTAGGCTACATTATACCATATTCAAACAATGATCTTCTATAGAAGGTTTGCATAAAACTATAGAGGGTTAAATAAAGATATTAGCCTAATATTTCCCCTACCTGACAGGAAATGATAAGAACAAACACAAATGTTGTCAATATTCTTGCTCTGGAAATCCTGGTTAAGTTTGGCCAACCACAGTTTTTTCCACTCTTATTTGTTATAACTTTTGGCCATCTATAGTTCTTCAAACGTTTTTCCTGGTTTGGTGGATTAGTATGTGACAATAAATGAAAATTTCCAGCAGCAATAATTAACTTAATATGAGAGTTAGTTCGGATCAGTGGCATTGTTTACATTAAGTGCCGCCAATATGGCCAACTGAACACTACTGAAGAAACAGTTCATTCACAACTTAAAACTTAATTTAAAAATGAACAAAAATGGCTCAAAAACTGGGGTGTAGATGCAAATTAGTCTATAATTAAGTGAAAAGTTTTAAAAATAGATTTGTTATCCATCTAAATATCTTAAAACCATCACACAATGCGAATGTAAAGCATTCTTGCAACATTGTTGCATTGTATACTTTAGGGCTGCAACGATTAATCGAACGATGTTGTGAGGCGCGTCTAGACAATGAAGCCGGTACTTTGATTAGTAGTAAATCTCCATCACGTGCGTTCAGCTGGAGCGGCAATTCAAACACCCCGCCGTAAATCACTGACAAGCCACGCCAAATCGCGCTGAAAATCGAATTCGATTTTCATTCGATTTTTGGATTCGATTTTTTTTTCATTTGATTTTTGTCTAGACGCGCCTCACAACATCATTCGATTAATCGTTGCAGCCCTAGTATACTTCTACATTGGGCTTTTCTAAAGATATATCTTCCCAAACCATAACTATACTGAATAATAACACTTTTATTTTACATCCAAAGTGGCTAAAACACCCACTTTGTTAGGTATTTTTACTCATAATTTACTCTAAAGAAATGTTAAGACAGAAAATACACTTTGAACCATCTACGGAGGCGATATTTTAATTACAATGTGACCCTGGACCACAAAACCAGTCTTAAGTAGCATGGGTATATGTGCAGCAATAGCTACATATTTTTGCCAAAAATAGTTAGGATATCAAGTAAAAAATCAGGTTCCATGAAGATATTTTGTAAATTTCCCAATGTAAATATATCAGAACTTAATTTTTGATTCGTAAAATGCATTGCTAAGAATACATTTAAACAACTTTAAAGGCCTTTTTCTCAATATTTAGATTTTTTTGCACCCTCATATTCTAGATTTTCAAATAGTTGTAACTCAGCCTATCATAACAAACCATACATCAATGGAAAACTTTGTTTTCAGATTATGTACAAATCTAAATTTATGACTAGTTTTGTGGTTCTGGGTCGCATATGACAGCTACAGATTACTAATATATCATATGACAGATGAACAACAGAGGAATTCACTACATGGGAGTCAATCTAGCTATTTAAAGCAGTTTTTTGCTTTATGTTTGTTTAATCAAAGCAGGTGAAGTCAACAAGTCAAACTTTTAGCAATATTATTGAAGCGCAGAAAAAAATATTATTAAAGTACTACAAAAACAAACTACTGTCAGAAAGGAGGAAACAAATAAACAAACAAACACACAAACAAAAACAAGCCGCAATCACGAGGATCTGCAGGTGAGCCTCGCTGCAAACACTTCCCTCCAAAACGATTTAAACACAAAACCGTTAAATTAACTCTCTATTAGCGCTTCGAATAACGTCGTTTTTGACCACCTGCTGCAAAACAAATTAAACAGACATATTACAATACATACACTCTTTAAATTACGCAAAAGGTTGCCTTGTGCCTTTATTAAACTAAATTTAAATTGGCAGGGAAATTATTTAACTAGCAAGACGTTACACGCTAGCCTCAAGCTAACTCAAAACCGAAACTTAGAAACACCGCAGCACCAAAACAGAAAACAGTTTAAATGGCTCGTTACCAGCTGCTGTCGGATCCAGCGAATCATCCTGTCTCGAGCTAGCGCAGTGAGCTAGCCCGCTCCGCCGACACAAATCCCCGCAGCATCAATAAAACCGCTTCCCGAGGCGCGTCCTGCTCTCCGCATTACAGTGAGAACGAGCGAACGCCGAGAGCGCCAAGACCCCGACCCATCCTGATACTCGAACCCAATGCGGCGAAGTGGAAACGCGGATACAAACACACACACACTCACTCTCACACCGACTGCGCTTGACTGAGATGAATTCTGACTGACAACATCCCGGAAGTGACGTCACCTCCCCCCGGGCCGAGCTCTTCAACGGCTCGAAAGTTGTTTCACACGTGCTGCAGGAATTCCTCGGTCTGCTCGTAAAATATTTAAGTGCTGGCGTGAGTATGTTGTGTTTCGGCGTTAGCTTGGAAATAATCACATTTTTTTCATGGACTGAAATACAGACACTGGTATTCCTGATACATATCACCTCACCTTAATTTTAAGGGAAGAGTTAAGCATTGAAAAGCAATGAAATGAAGATTATGTCATCACTAGGCGCGTTTCCATTTCAGATTTGCGCAAATCTTTGGCGATATTTTATAAATGGCTATTAAAAAGTATTGCGAAATGACAGTGTTTCCATTAACCGATGTTACGCAACTAAAACTTATTTTTTGTCAAATATTTAAATGTGAAAAAAACGTTTCCGTTGTTTTTTTGCAAAATACTCCTTTTTTCGAATTGCCTGAAAAACCACCTCATGCGAGCGTGAAAACTTTTTTGCGATATGTGAGAGTTTTTGCGCAATTGACACGTTTCCATTGGGCATATTTTCAATTCGCAGTTTTAATTACGTTTTAGTCGCATAACATCGGTTAATGGAAACACCGTAATTTCGCAATACTTTTTAATCAACGTTTATAAAATATGGCCAAAGTTTTGCGCAAATCCGTAATGGAAACGCAGCTAGTAGCTGCGTTTCCATTACCCCTTAAATTGCGCAAATTGAAATTGCGAATTAAAAATACGCCTAATGGAAAGGCCTCAATTGTGCAAAAACTCTCATAAATCGCAAAAAAGTGTTTACGCTCACATGAGGTGGTTTTTCAGGCAATTCGAAAAAGAAATATTTCACAAAACAGCAATAGAAATGGTTTTTTTTTCATTTACAGGTCGATTCGATTAAATATAGCCAAAATCCCACAAAAATCCATTGCCATGACTTATCGCGAGAGGAAAAAATTACGTTTCAGTCGCATAACATCGGTTAATGGAAACACCGTCATTTCGCAATACTTTTTAGTCGACACTTATACAATATCACCAAAGATTTACGCAAATCTGTAATGGAAACGCACCTACATTCGATTAAATATAGCCAAAATCCCACAAAAATCCATTGCCATGACTTATTGGGAGAGGAAAAAATTACGTTTCAGTCGCATAACATCGGTTAATGGAAACAACGTCATTTCGCAATACTTTTTAGTCGACACTTATACAATATCACCAAAGATTTACGCAGATCTGTAATGGAAACGCACCTACATTCGATTAAATATAGCCAAAATCCCACAAAAATCCATTGCCATGACTTATTGGGAGAGGAAAAAATTACGTTTCAGTTGCATAACATCGGTTAATGGAAACACCATCATTCCACAATACTTTTTAATCAACATTTATAAAATAGCTTTGTTTTGGGCGGATCTGTAATGGAAACGCAGCTATTGCTGTTTTGTGAAATATTTATTTTTTCGAATTGCCTGAAAAACCACCTTATGTGAGCGTAAAAACTTTTTTTCTGATATATGGGAGTTTTTGCGGAATTGACAGGTTTCCATTAGGCGTTTTTTTAATTCACGATTTCAATTTGCGCAATTTGAAGGGTAATGGAAACGCAGCTACTTGGCGTATTTCCATTACAGATTTGCACAAAACTTTGGCACTATTTTATAAATGTCGATTAAAAAGTATTGCGGATTGATGCCGTTATGATGTTATGTGACTGAAACGTAATTTTTTCCTCTCACGATAAGTCATGGCAACGGATTTTTCTTGGATTTTGGCTATATTTAATGCCATGTGACCTGTAAATGTTTCCATTAGCTTTGTTTCCATTACCCTTTAAATTGCGCAAATTGAAAATACGGCTAATGGAAACGCGTCAATTGCGCAAAAACACTGTCATTTCGCAATAATTTTTAATCAACATTTATAAATTATGGCCAAAGTTTTGCGCAAATCTGTAATGGAAATGCAGCTACTGTAGACCCTTAAATTGCACAAATTGAAATTGCAAATTGCAAATACGCCTAATGGAATCGTGTTTATTGCGAAAAAACTCCCGTTTATCGCCAAAAAAGTTTTTACGATATTCTGTGGTTTTTCAGGCAATTTGAAAGGAATATTTCGTAAAACAGCGATGAAAACTTTTTTTTTTTTTTTCACATTTAACGCCAATGGAATGATGAAGGAAACGCCGTTATTTCGCAATACTTTTTAATTGACATTTATAAAATATCGCCAGATTGAAGTTTTTTCAAATCTGTAATGGAAATGCGCCTACAGATTTGGCAAAACTTTGCCGCTATTTTATAAATAGCTGCATTTCCATTACCCCTTAAATTGTGCAAATTGAGATATATATGATTTATAGCATTATACTCGCATAACATCGGTAATGGAAACGCCGTCATTTTGCAATACTTTTTAATAAAAATTTAAAAAATATCGCAAGAGTTTTGTGCAAATCTGTAATGGAAATGCAGCTAGTAGCCCCTTAAGCCCTTCCATTGCCCCTTAAATTGCACAAATTGAAATTGCTAATTAAAAAATACGTCTACACACTATTTTATAAATGTCAATTTATACGACTGAAATATAATTTTTTTAATTTCACGATAAGTCATGGCAACAGTTTTTGTGGGATTTTGGCTATATAATTTATCGAATGTGACCTGTAAATGTGAAAAAAAAAAAAGTTTCCATTGTTGTTTTGCGAAACATTCCTTTTTTGAATTGCCTGAAAAACCACCTCATGTCAGCGTAAAAACTTTTTTTGCGATATATGGGAGTTTTTGCGCAATTGACGCGTTTCCATTAGGCCTATTTTCAATTTGCAATTTCAATGTGCGAAATTTTTTTTTTTTTTCGCATTTACAGGTCACATTAGATTAAATATAGCCAAAATCCCACAAAAATCCGTTGCCATGACGTATCGCGAGAGGAAAAAAAATAGGCTTTAGTCGTATAACATCGGAAATGCGTACAATTAATGGAAATGCCATAATTTTGCAATACTTTCTAATCGACATTTATAAAATAGCACCAAAGTTTTGTGCAAATCTCTTATGGAAACACAGCTACTATTCCTTTTTCAAATTGCCTGAAACCACCTCATGTGAGCATAAAAAGTTTTTTGCGATACATGGGAGTTTTTGCGCAATTGACGCATTTCCGTTAGGTGTGTTTTCAATTCGCAATTTCAATTTGCGCAATTTAAAGGGTAATGGATTTGCACAAAACTTTGGCTCTATTTTATAAATGACGAATAATTGCGCAATGATGGCATTTCCATTTGCGCAATTTAAAGGGTAATGGAAACGCAGCTATTTAGTCACCCCTAGGTCATTCCACTCCTATTTGATTTTGAGTGGAACGCAAAATGATAAAGCACAAATTAAAGCGTCATAATACTATTAATAAGCATGCATGTTTTCTTAAATGCATTCATATAGAATTCAAAGGCGAAAAAATATAGCATATAGACAGGTGTGTAAAACACTTGAGTAATTGTTTTGTGGGATTCATACTTTATTCAAGTATTATTATTTACTCGAATTTAAACCGACAACTTGTACTTTTATTTGATTTCATTTCTGAGGAATAAACTGTCATTTGTATTCCTTACAATCTTGAAAAATACATTACATTTTTATTTGATCTTATATGCATTAAATATGGTAAAATGAAGCTCATTGTGAGAACAATAATCATTGTTTTCATGCATGAAGAACACATTTTTACTGAAGTTATGGGTTTCATCTGGCTTCAAAATATTACCATCAAATCTAAGAAAGCATATTGAGGCAGCAAAGTTGGCCATTGGCTGAATGCACAAGATTGAGTGCTAATGAAATCATTTATGAGAATTTAAATACAATTAATATTTTTGTGGGATTGATTGATTTATTTATTTTTATTAAATCTGGAATCTGAGGGTGGAAGAAAAAATCTAAATATTGAGAAAATCGTGTTTAAAGTTGTCCAAATAAAGTTCTTAGCAGTGCATATTACTAATCAAAAATTAAGTTTGGATATATTTACGATAGGAAATTAGCAAAACATCTTAATGCAACATGATCTTTACTTAATATCCTAATAATTTTGGACATAAAAGAAAATTTGATCATTTTGACCCATACAATGTTTTTTTTTTTTTTTGGCTTCTACTGGTCACAAATAAATAAGGTTGCAGGGTCACAAATAAATAAATAAATAAACATATCAATAAACATATAAGTGCAATTTAATCGCTCTGCATTCAAAACTATTTCGGAAGAATTCTAAATTCCAAATTGGAATTGAATGAATTCGATTTGTTCTTTTTGGTGAGTAAATATTGACATGATTTTCATTTTTTGGTGAACCATTGGAATATCCCATTGAAGGTTTATTTGTAGCCTTAAAATAACGTAAATAAAATGCAATTACCGTAAAGCAATAAACTGCTATTATTAGTTAACTATATCACATCCTTATCACTGAAATAAAGCAGATAAAAGCAGTACTCTTAAATATAGTATCTACTAAACCATAATAAAAGTAATGTCAATGGATAATGTTTGATTATTAAAATAGTAAAACACCTAGGACCTAAAAGCAATAGATATCTTAATAAATAGCCTTATATATACGTATATCTATTTTGACAGAATGATTGTAAGGATATAATGGCTCAGTGGCATTATAGGGAACAGATGCAGAGATTATAAACACACCAGTGGTTGACTCTGCATTGAAGCCTGTATACAGTATTAATCTGTCACGTTGTCATCCACGGAGAGTCTCTGGATTAGTTTAAGAGCATCACAGCTGTCAGAGTATCTGCTGTCATATCACTGCCTGATATTTGGGAGAAGTCAAAACAATCATTGTGTTCAGTTTTGCACATCAGTAGCTCGTGAACAGGCAAACACAGATAGATATATAAATAGATAGATAAACTGCCATCAATTGTGTTTCTGTGAATAGACTTCTCATTCAAATATAAATGACTGCCTCTCTACCATGGGCGTAAATCCCGGGGGGGACGGGGGGGACATGTCCCCCCCCATCCGAGGGTTGTCCCCCCCCCCTCTAAAGAAATTATTTAAAAAAAATTGCACTCTGTATTGTGAAAAATATATGTATGTATACCTACACGTGTAAGTAGAAAACCCCCCCGCAAAAATGCATTTAGAAACAGTTCAGTTCCCCCTCCCCTTCCTTACAGTGGTTTGGCCCACTGCCTGCTTTACACACACGAGTCAGGTGTGTGGCTGCGGCTCAATTAATGCTGAACTCCAGTAAATAGGGTATTTCATTAACTTTAAATAAAGCGATTCTCTTTAATTTAGTTGATGCAGACTCATTCATAAATTAGTTGCGGCAAAAATGCTGATTACCGATGTAATTTTCCATGAATCTGCTATATTAGCAATTAAAACATTACTTATCTAGTTAACGTTAGCTTGTTTACCATAGCTGGTTGCATAATGCAATGCAAGACGCCAAAGCAGTTTCCCATGCATTGTTTTATTTGTGACGACTTGGCATAATGTTAACTTAACATTAACAGCCAGAATTAGAATATTGCAGGTATACCTCACTTCCCTGATGTCAAGAGATAAACTATCGAGCGTAATTAGTAGGTCCAGCTTTTAGCCCTTTTGTTAGCGCGTCCGCCTCCCGTGCCGGAGACCCGGGTTCGAGACCCGCTCGTCGCGAGTGTGTGGCGTTTCATTTAGCTGTGCATTTACTAAATGAGCACTGTGTTACGTCCGAACAAACCTCACTATAAATAAAATTGTAAACCTTTTTTTGTTTTTGTTTTTATTGTTGTCTATCTTTATAAGTACAATTTGACTGTATTATTTTGCGTCCCCTTCAAAAATTTCTCATGAGAAATTTTATATTTATTGTCCCCCCCTACTGTTAAATGAAATTTACGCCCATGCTCTCTACATGTGGCTTTTCCTTTATTAATGTGTAACTCGGTATGTTTATCACCCAATTCACTGAAGGCCGCTTCCGTTCAAGTGCCTTTTGTAACACAATAGCGCCACATTTAGGATGAAAAGAGAAATACACGGAGCGTTTGTTCTGGGAAGTTGTTCATTTTTAAAGGGTTAAATTGTTCTGGGTTGATGTAACGTCTAATAATTCCTGTAAGTAACGTTTTTTGGGGGAAATGTGATGCTAATGGATGAAATAATGTTCGTCCCTTGTTTGTAAGTGTAATTCGGGATTTAAAAAACTTTCTTAAAAAGGTTTGAAATATTGCATTCCATTTGACTGCTTTGTATTGAAACATTTTGCATTCTACCTGTGATAAAACTGTGGTAGATATTAGTTTTGTGACGGTAGGAAGCTTTTTAGCTGTGTGTATGATCAATCTGCGTAACGGTGACTGTAAAATCTGTAGTTTTGGTATGGAAATTTCATATTTTGATACCAAAACTGCCCAAAATGTCCGGGATTCTGCGTTTGCTTTCTACAGTCGCCATTAATTGTGTGCGTTTTTGCATTAAAGCCTTGTGCGGGACTGTTTTTTTTTTGTAAATCCCGCTCCCGCAAACATTACAGTATTGAATATAATTCGGAGTCGCTATCAATATGCGGAGAATTCAAATCGCTTTGGATGCAGGGTTGACAAATCCGCATTTTTTTCCACGGACTTGGGCTGATTTTAAACTGTTGCGGGGGTTGATTTTCTCCCGTGGGTTAAAAGTTTGAAATATTGCATGCATTTCATTTGACTGATATGCTTGTATTAAAACATTTTGCATTCTACCTGTGATTAAACTGTGGTAGATTTTAGTTTTGTGACAGTAGGAAGCTTTTTAACTGTGTTTATGATCAATCTGCATAACGGTGACTGTAAAATATGTAGTTTTGGTATGGAAATTTCATATTTTGATACCAAAACTGCCCAAAATGTCCGGGATTCTGCGTTTGCTTTCTACAGTCGCCATTAATTGTGTGCGTTTTTGCATTAAAGCCTTGTGCGGGACTGTTTTTTTGTAAATCCCGCTCCCGCAAACATTACAGTATTGAATATAATTCGGAGTCGCTATCAGTATGCGGAGAATTCAAATCGCTTTGGATGCAGGGTTGACAAATCTGCATTTTTTCCACGGACTTGGGCTGATTTTAAACTGTTGAGGGGGTTGATTTTCTGCCGTGGGTTAAAAGTTTGAAATATTGCATGCATTTCATTTGACTGATATGCTTGTATTAAAACATTTTGCATTCTACCTGTGATTAAACTGTGGTAGATTTTAGTTTTGTGACAGTAGGAAGCTTTTTAACTGTGTTTATGATCAATCTGCATAACAGTGACTGTAAAATATGTAGTTTTGGTATGGAAATTACATATTTTGATACCAAAACTATAGGACACCAACAAAGATGAATCACTGCTCGGATATCGAAAGCTTGACCATATCCCACCCATGTACTCTCTTTCAGATATTTATGTCTCCACTGACTCCGGAGATTCTGTGATTCTTCTTCTCCTGGATCTATCGGCTGCCTTCGATACTGTTGACCACTCCATACTATTATCTAGATTAGAGTCTTGGGTGGGTCTAAAAGCTAATGTTCTGAAATGGTTTCAGTCTTATTTGTCTGACAGAAAGTTTTTGGTAAAGTTGGGTAATTTTACTTCTTCCCCTGCACCGCTGACCTGTGGCCTTCCTCAAGGCTCTATTTTAGCTCCATCTCTGTTCTCTCTCTACATGCTACCTCTGGGCTCTATTCTTCGGAAACATGGTGTGTCTTTTCATTTCTATGCAGACGATACTCAAATTTATCTTCCCATCAAAAGAAACAATGCTACTGCTACCACTAATCTTTTGCTGTGTCTAGAGGAGGTTAAATCATGGCTAGCTCAAAACTTCCTCTTCCTAAATGAAGACAAGACCGAGGTAATCGTTTTTGGTCCTAACGAGAACTCTCAGAGTATTAGCCCCGACCTGGACAGTTTATCTGTCTTTAGATCATCGCAGGTGCGTAACCTTGGTGTCCTCATTGACCAGCATTTAAAATTTGATAAACATATTGCCTCCGTTATTGGATCCAATTTCTATCAGCTTCGACTATTGGCTAAAGTCAAACATTTTCTCACCCCCAGAACTTTGGAAATGGCTGTTCATGCATTCGTCACGTCCCGTCTATAGATTACTGCAATTCTTTATATTGCGGTATATCTAAGTCTCAAATTGCACGCCTACAACTTGTTCAAAATGCCGCAGCAAGACTTCTTCGTAAATGCCATAAACATGAACACATCACACCGATTCTGAAAGATCTACACTGGCTGCCAGTCTCTCAGAGAATTCACTTTAAAATCCTCCTGTTTGTGTATAAATCTCTACAAAACCTAGCTCCAGTCTATCTCTCTGAACTTCTTCATCTGTACTCTCCTTCTAGAACACTAAGATCTTGTGACCAGGCTCTATTAGTAGTCCCTCACACGAGGCTCAAGCGTAGAGGGGCACGTGCATTTGCGGTAGCAGGCCCTCAACTTTGGAACACCTTGCCTTTAGAGATCAGAATGGCACCTTCTCTGTCTTCTTTTAAGTCCTTGCTCAAAACCTATTTTTTCTCTTTAGTGTATTAATTCTGATATAAAGTTGTTTTAAACGGGGTGTTTTACTTTTGTGTGTGAATCTGCTTTGTGGTAAGTTTTATGATTATGCTTTTCTGTGAAGCACTTTGGTCAGCCTGAACGGCTGTTGTAAATGTGCTGTACAAATAAACTGAACTTGAACTTGAACTATCTCTTCATGTTCAACCTCCCTCCAGTCTGATGCTAGGATGACTCAGATCAGGTTTGGCACATTTTCAACAAGATAATTAGCGATTTTCTTGCCCATGTTGCTGCATGCATTTCTCTGTTTCTAACAAATCTCTTTAATGTTCCCACGGCTCCTTGAAATCCTTAAAAGTTTGTGAATCTGAAAAAAAAAAAAAAACAGACAGTTATACTACAATGACTAAACATATTTACAATGTTGTTTTAATTTGTCCTGCCACTGGTGTCTTTATAAATGCATTTCCCCTCAATTTTGCCTATTAATCCTAGCCATTTAACATTACAGTATAAATGAAAGCCATCGTTCTTAACATTTAATAGGCTCTGAAATGTATAACTTTTATTTTAAGTGATTTTAAAACAATCTTCACACAAACTATAAATTGTGTATGCATAAACTATTGTAACAGGCAGGACTCGTAGGAAGCGTGTAAAATCCAACTGCAGGCTTTATTCAAACAGATCGTGGTAATACAGGCAGGGTCGATATCCAAACAGACAGTGGCAACGAAGACAGAGCAATGGCGTAATCCTTTAAGCAGGCAGAAAGTCAAAAACCAGGGAGAGCAATCCAAAGTATCAAATAAACAAGGCTATGAAACAGGGCAAAAACATTGGCAAGGAACAGGGCAAAACTATGACAGAAAACAAAGACTAAACTATGACAAAAGAACAAAAACCGTAGCAATAACAAACCAAAATAAACAACAGTGGAGAAACGCTTGGTAGAGTCTGCTAGGCAAAACAATACTTTGCGAGGGCCTGTTTGGCATGGCCCTGCTTAAATGGCTGACACACAGGAAGTAACCATTAGTGATGGGTCGTTCTTGAATGATTCGTTCATTTTGAACGAATCTTTAATGTGACTCGGGAAGAACGAGTCGTCTCGGGAGTGATTCGTTCAGTCGCGCATGCGCAATTGCGCAACTATGAACGAACGACTCAAACCCGAAAGACTCGAGAGATGAACTAATCATATCTGTTTCCGGCTCAGATCGCGTTAGTTAAGTTAATATGGGGCTGTCACGTAATGAACGAACGACTCAAACCCGGACAGATAGAGGTGAGGGAGCTAATCATAGACTGAAGACCCAGGTAAAAAATGAATTAATCTTTTCTGTTTCTAATAGCATTATAGCTTTGTCTTGTTTGTAGTGTGATCAACGTTTGTATAAGCAGTACATGTGTTATGGAAGTAACACGTAGCTTTTTAATTATATTTTGGTAAAATGAACGAAATGACTCAAAAAAAGATTCGTTCATTTTGCTGAACGAGACTCAAAGATCCGAGTCCGTAAATTTTTTTTTTTTTCAGATTTGCGATGGATGACGTCAGCGCTTTCCAAACCTGTGTTGGAGGCCCCAACGGTGCACAATGTGGATGTCTCCCACATCTACCACACCTGATTCAACTCCTCAGACCATTAATCACTCCTAAAGACGTACCTAAATTGGGTGTGTCCAGGGAGTGTGTCCCTGGACGCACCCAATCCTGCTTCTGGAGGATCAATTCTTGCAGAGAAAACATGTCATATACACTCTTAAAAATAAAGGTGCTTTAAAAGGTATTTCACAGCGATGCCATAGAAGAACCATTTTTGGTTCCACAAAGAACCATTCAGTCAAAGGTTCTTTAAAGAACCATCTCTTTCTTACCTTTTTATAATCTGAAGAACCTTCTTTCGCCACAAAGAGCTTTTTGTGAAATAGAATGTTTAAAGGTTCTTTATGGAGCCCTTCAGACAAAAAAAGGTTCTTCTAATGGCATCGTGAAGCACCTTTATTTTTAAGAGTACAGGGTGCCTTATTTGTGACTTGAGGTTCACAGCAGACGTCTATCTCATTGTCTCCCAACCCTGCTTCTGGAGGCACATCAATAGAGGGTTTGCATTTACGTTACAGTTTGGTCAGTTACCCAGATGCGCGGCCATATTGGCGATACTTAGATGTAAACAACTGCATGGATTGCATGGTTAATGTACTACTGAATATGTTGTTCTGCTAATTTATGGTGTCTCAACCATGGAAAATCTGCTAAACCATATAGAGAAGGACGCAATACTTTGACAAACTAAAGTTAATAGGTGGTAAAGATACATACAAGCAGTATTAATTAAGATATTAGCCTAATATTTCACCTACCTGACCGGAAATGATAAGAACAAACACAAATGTTGTCAAGATTCACTTTGGCCAACCACAAACGCCTTTGGTTCCTCAGACAGTTTTTTGCGTTCTTCTCCCCACATAGCAATTGATGTTTGGCCTAGCTCTGGGCCAAGAGAGTTAGACTCGACCCAAATGCAGCAAAGAATTACAGCCCTTGTGTGGCCCAAATCTGGACTACAGACATGAGCCGCACATGAGCCATAACTGGCCCAAATCTCAGCCAAATAGTAACTTATAACCAGCCCTGAACTGGGCCAGAACATGTTTTAATAGTGCTACCCAATCTTCCGTCTTCAGTCACCCACATAGAGACCACCCTGATAGCAAACAACCATTGAATCAATGTCATAAAATAGTTGAATTGTCAATGTTAATGACATGCTATTTTAATTTGTGAACAATTTTGATGCATTTCTTGCAAAATTATTGGTGTACTGTGTTATTCACTTTCAACCCAGTTTTTATATCTGCATTCAAATATGAATGCATTACAGTATATGTGACCCTGGACCACAAAACCAGTCATAAGTGGCACGGGCATATTTATAGCAATAGCCAAAAATACATATGAGTCAAAATGATAAATGTTTCTTTTATGCCAAAAATCATTAGGATATTGTGTAAAGATCATGTTCCATGAAGATATTTAGTAAATTTCCTACTGTGAATAAATAAAAATGTAATTTTTGATTTGTAATATGCATTGCTAAAAATGTAATGCAGGCAACTTTAAAATTGATTTTCTCAATATTTAGATATTGTGCACCCTTAGATTCCTATCCTAACAAACCATACATCAATGAAAAGCTCATTTATTCCGCTTTCAGATAATGTATAAATCTAAATTTAGAAAAATTGACATTTATGACTGGTTTTATGGTCCAGGGTCACATATACACTACCAGTCAAAAGTTTGGATACACTTGACTTGATGTTTTCCATGATCTAAAAACTCAAAAAGTCGTTTTTTATTTAAATATTAATTATTTAAAAAAAACCATACAATATATTTTTTATTTTAATTAAATGTAATTGTTTTTATTCTATTTTATTTTCAAATACTAATTGTGTCAAAGAATGATGCTCAGTTTGTTTTTTAAGATAAACTGAAATTAAGAATTCTTTTTTTTTTCCATGGGGAAAAAAAAAAAATTGCCTCAGTTTTTCATTCCTTGGCACAATTTGAAAATAAAATAAAATAATATTT